>NC_088881.1:1260341-1443055 GCF_032884065.1 Artemia franciscana | reverse complement strand
GTTTGATTTTTTGAGTAATGAGAAGCTTCTGCAGCTCACCAATCAGTCTCGGTTTTCTACCCAGGCAGCCGTACGTACCTTACGATGGCTTGGACACCTGCTTTTGAATGCCCCTGTATTTTACCTCCAAAGACTATCTTTGACTTTGACCCCGCTAAAGCCGTTGGAAGTAACCTCTTGGCCAATCGAAGAAACCGATGGTCTGGCAGCCTGTCCAAGTTCCTGGCGTGGCAAACATCAGACGTAGCGAAGCGCAAACGCTCACCATAGACCAAAGCAGATTGAGAAGGCAGATGTTATTCTCTACGCCGAACGGTGCCCGACAGGAGACCTAAGTCAGTTCAAGATCTGTCAAGAATACCTTTTTTATTATAACTATTTAACGATTTTCAGAACGGAAAAATGTGCGAAATACAAGGCAACGCAACCATACACAAATTTTGATCTCTATGATCTATCCAAGTTCCTTTTCTGAGGAAACAGAAGCTTTATAACCTGACCGGGTTAATTTTCTATTTGTTTTACAGTAAATGCTCGTCTGGATTGTATAGTGTTGTCATTTTTTACAAGACCTGCCTATAAGCGGTTAATTGTGATTTTTCAGAGAACTATATTTTGAAACAGATTCAAATTTTTTTGAAGATTCCTGTTTAAAAAGTGCCATCTGTATTTCGATATAAAAGGAATAGTCTAGTCGTCGCTAGTGGTTTTACTGTTGTTTGTATTTATTTTTGCTCAGATTATTATATAACTAAATACAAACATTGACGTTCGGAAAGGGAACGAATTAAATTTCTATTAACTCTTCTTCCATCTCTCTCTCTCTCTCTCTCTCTCTCTCCTCTCCTCTCTCTCTCTCTCTCTCTCTCTCTCTCTCTCTCTCTCTCTCCTCTCTCTCTCTCTCTCTCTCTCTCTCTCTCTCTCTCTCTCTCTCTCTCTCTCTCCTCTCTCTCTCCTCTCTCTCTCTCTCTCTCTCTCTCTCTCTCCTCTCTCTCCTCTTCTCTCTCTCTCTCTCTCTCTATCTCTCTCTCTATCTTTCTCTCTCCCATATATTAGGAAGACTAATATATGGGGAGATGTGACCAACCATGTTCATAACTATAAATTCAAACACATTCATTTTGCAGTTAGATGATGAAGAATATTTTGCCACCTTCTTTAGAAATTCAACTTGAACTCTTTCAGAAAAATCTGGTGAATGAACGAATCGAAAGTAATTATTTTATTCTGCATAAATATATTAGTCTTAATTTTAATGCATCAGTATTTCTGCTGATGACGATCGCTGTATATGTGATTGAATACCGAGAATATTTATCTTTTTTCACTGTCTAATAAATGGACTTATCCCCATTTGAACGTGTATTTATTTTTATCTGTTTTTGTAGGCATGGTGACATCCCTTAAAAATATTATTGATAGTCTAAACTTTTTTTTGTTTTTCAGTCGAGAGTGCCAAAAACCAAGGATTTTTGGTTAACTGGATTTTGATACCGATGTTGAAACCAATATTGAAGAATATGAGAGAAATGGAATTGCAACTTGAGGCAGAGTGTAAGGATCTCCAGTGGACTGCTGTAAGACCTCCTGGACTCACGACTGGTCCTGCGACAAGTAAGTATTGCGCTAGGTTTATATGATTTTCTTGATTCATAGGTTCATTATGTTCTTTGACAAAGGATACACCCACTTACGTGTATTGTACGAATTTCAGTTGAAATTAGATGATCAATTTTTTCTGGGCTATTGATTTGATCACCAGAACTCGTGATTAACAGCGAATCCATATGTGGTAGTCCACGTTTTTGAAATTCAATTGAAGACACACATATTGCCACCTTTCCAAATATCAGTCTTATCTAAATCATTAATTATTTTATCAAACTTTTATTCTGCAATTCGAACAACGAGATCTGGATGATCTTGAGTGGACTGCTCTATGATAAATCCATTATCGTCAAATATAATAAGTACTCCTTTTTTTAGTTTCTGACCAATCAGGATTGCAGGTAGTAGTTATTTGAGAAATCTGGTGGTTCCGCAATTCGAGCAACGAGATCGGTATGATCATGAGGGGCTTGTTCTATGATAAATTCATTATTGTCAAATATAATAAGTACTCCTTTTAATTTCTAACCAATCAGGATTGCAGGTCGTAGTTATTTGAGAAATCTGGTGGTCCGTGGTGGTGAACCACAGCAATTGAATCTTTGAAACGTTGAGTATAGTAGCGTGTGTATCTGGTGAATGATTACGGTAGTAATATTTTTTCACAGACAACTGTGTTCTGTTCCGCAGCTAATTGATAAGTCTTATAACACCTACGTAGTAATTGACTAAAATAGTTTATCTGGTCCAATTGTATCAGTTGGACGCGATCACATTCATATACGAATAAATGTATTGACAAAGTATATTTGTTGTCAAAAAGTCGTCCACCAAAATGTAAAGCATTGAAACCCATCTCATGCCGTTTGGATGAAACAGCTTGAAGAGAAAAGCTGTTGGCGTGTTCAGTCGAAAAGTGACACGATACTGCGCTAATTCAAGGCATGTTAGTCGTCGATGACGTGCATAATGTGCTTGAAGTGGCATATCTACAGTCCGTCCTGACATTCTTGCTCGATAAGACAGTGGGTAGGTAAAGGCTCCACACCATGGTCGGTACATTTTAAACTGACAACATTTTTGCCACATTGTTTTATACCCACTTCATTGGAAAAGTATGGTCAGCGTTAAGAGTAAGAATAAGGCATACTTCATTACATGTAGAAGGATCTATAATCCACACCATCTGGCACATTAAAAATGAGCTGCATATTCGGAGGCTGTTGTCCCATTGAAGCAGCAAGTTGATTCATCCTTCATTTCTGTCAGTCTCATATAACCTTTGGCATAATTGTTTGTGCCTCGCAATATTTCTTTGGAACAGATCCAATAAAGTACAGCGGATCCCATAATTTGAAGGATGAAAAGATGGTGCAAAATTACCTTGAGTGGTTTTTATTGGATGTGACGCCAAATCGATTCATGATGAATTTGTCCAGCTACTTCGGAGCTAAAAAAAACGTTGCGACTACTGATGGTTCGATCGTCACTTACTTTGAATGAAGCTAAAGGAAATATGGGTTTAAGTTTTAGATTCGTTTGTGGAATTCATTAGAGAGTGAGTGACGCCGTAAAAGGGCAAACCAGTTCACTTGGAAACTGTAGATGTGGCTAATCAAATTGACCAGGCAATCAGCAATCTTCAAATGAATTCTCTTTGTTTGGGGAAATGGATGGCTCCTCAGTGAATACCTATATACCGCGTTGAAGGGTCCCAGTGACTCGTAATTAACGCTTGCGCTATTTAAAACGTCTTTGTTGGTTAGTACAGGGCTGCTTAACATAGCTTGTTGCCCTTGAACATTCTGACGGCGTTGTTCTTCTCGATTTCGCTTATATTCTAACTGAAGATTGTTTTTTCTTCTTTCATTTTCCTTTTCGACTCTTTGCAAGTCTCGCTTTTGTTTGTCTTCTAACCATGTATTTCTTTGTGCTTCATTTTCGTTTTTGATCTGTCGTGGTTCTCGCTTCGCCTTTGTTGTAATATAAGGCTCTTTTGTTCTTCGTTTTCGTTTTTGATTCGAAGTGATTCTTGTTTTCGCATGTCTTTTAACCGCATATTTCTTTGGGCTTCAATTCGGTTTTGAGCCATTGTGATTCTCGCTGTCGCTTGTCTTCTAGCTGCATATCTCTTTATTCTTCGTTTTTATTCATTATTACCTCATATTTTTCAAGCCCTTCGCTTTAACTATTCTAATTAGCTTTGTAAAGTCTGATGGTCCAGGTTGTTGCATGTCTTGTGGCTACATATTTCCTTACGCTTCATTATTGTTCATCATTATCTGAGGTATTTTTTCCATGTACTTTGCTTTAGCAGTTCAGATTAATCTTGTCAAGTTTGATTGTCTAGTTTGTTCATTTTCCGCAATTGTGAATTTGAGTTTTTCGGGTTGTCCTCTTGGCCTTGCTACAATTGATGATTGGACAAAAATATCCTTCTTGTTCAAACGACTTATCATTTCCAACAATTGTAAATTTCCCTTTTTTTGGGTCAATCGTTATACTTTTAATAGCTTTTGAGAATGAAAATTGTAAAACTACCATCAGTTGAAAACATCCCATTCCTTCATGTAATTATTTAGAAAAAAACTTTTTCCACAAAAGAAGTTTAAAAAAAGAAGTATAGAGCTACATGAAACCAAAATAGCAGAAGTAAAGTAAAATAATTGTCCAAGCGTAAAACTGCCACAAATCACCATCAATAGATAATTGAAACCAAAACGAACCGATATAACACTAAATAACCTAGTCAAACTAAAAAAAGAGTAGAAACTAACATGGTACTAAAAACTGCACTTGCACTGCACTTGCACAAAACTGCACTTGCACAAAACTTGCACTGTACTAAAAACAATTCTTATTTCTCGCTTAATGTTTTTATTTCTCATTATATCGAAAAAAAAAAACAAAACAAAAAAACACATCACCATAACCAGGATTACTGACAAAAAAAAATTAATGTGGATTGACCGTTTGATATTTTATGCTGGTATTCATTCCTGAAAGTCTTAATAATTTTAGATCTATTAAATTAAAAAAAAACAGAAAACAGTTAAAAATATATTTTGTTTTCGGTAAAGTACAAATTATGTTTTGGTATTTAGAAGGCATGGAATTGTCAGTCTTAATCATTTTCGTATCTGCTCTTTTGAGTTTGGTTTGGTCATTTTCTGTAATTTCTGTTCGTTTTGTGTTTCATTTATTTATTGCGCGTGATTGGAGGTAGTTTTAAGCTTGAAAAGTTTTGACTTTATTTCTGCTCATTTAAAAACGTTCCTTTTAAAAACGTTCTTTTGTGGAAAAAGTCATTTTTAAAATTAATTACGTGAAGGAATTCGATGTTTTCAATTAATTTGCTTTTACAACTTTTAGTTCTCCATCGTTCTTAAAATTATGCTGGAATGACCGAAAAACAGAAATTGACTATTAGTCATATCCAACTTTCTCTTTTTATAGCCCTTGAAAGGGGGTTGACCCACATTTTTCGTACAGCTTACTGTTTGAGATACGGTCAGTCAGTCTGGTACCCAAAACAATCCGTTGGCAGTTTCCCTGGAAAACATCTACCTCCTCCGTATTTTGGATTACTGACGCTTCAGAACTATACTTGACCACTGTCATTACTGTAGCTTCCAATGTTCTAATCTTGGTTCGTAGGCTTATCTTCCCATTTTTCCAAACTTTTTTCAACTGTGGAAAAATACCCTGGACCTAGTCTATTCTATTTTCAACATCTTCACTGCACCTGCCATCTTTACTAATAATACTGCCTAGGTAAGTTAAGCTTTCCACAATCTTCTCGTTGCCCAATCTTTTCCTCTTCACTTATTCCTAGCCTTAGTAGCTTAGTCTTCTTAAAATTAACTTTAAAACCTATTTTTGCTCTCTGAACTTGCAAAACCTCTTAAAGTTTGTTCATTTTTCTAACATTCTCATCTATGATTGTTAAATCATCAGGATAACCTAAATACAGGAGAGTTTTACTTCCCCGATTAAATCCGTACTCTCTCATTGCCTTTGCTCTGCTCCATAGGAGAAAGTTCATCAAAATTGATCCATATAAGTGGGGATAGGATTCAACCCTACTTAACTCCTTCTTTAATGCGAAATCAGCTGCTAACCTCATTTACTACCTTAACCGTAGCAGTGTTATTCTCGTACATAGCACTACTCACTTTAATGTATTAATCTGGTATACCGCAAGGATAGGACCTTCGCTAAAGACTGACGTAACTCGATGAAAATTGATTTCTTGGTTTAAAATTTGAATTGAAACAAAAGTAGAAGATTTGATACCACCTCGACAGTTTTTAATTTCAATTTTGAGCTTAAGGTTAAATAAGATTTAAATCTAGTTAATCATGTTAAGTTAGATACCTCTTCAAACATTCTAGTATGTTTATCGAAGTAGCCTTGTCAAATATTCGTCAAAATCTTTGCTTAGTTGCTTTTTGGTAAATCGATTTAAGTGGACAGTTACAGTGAAATTGTACTGAGACAACAACACGCCAACTGATATTTTGTTTTCGTAGCTTTTTAGTTTTCAATCACGGCACAAGAGCAGAAAACTAATCACACCTACTTAATTCAGATACAACGGCACCTATTGAAACTAGTAAGTGAGAAATGTCCAGATGGCCCTTTTTCAGTGGCATTTCTGTGTTCATTGATATAGTGGTTTCCTATGCCTGGGGTGGTATTTTATTATTAATAATCATGTAGCAGAATAAAGTTTTTCAAAATATTCAAAGAAAAGTGTTACGTATGTGTTACATACGTTTAAACATACGTAATACATACGTATGTGTTAGGTAAGTGTTACACATACGTATGTGTTACGTAAGTGTTACAAAATATTTGTTGCTCGCCAGACAATATTGAAACCTTAAAAAAACTGCAGAAAAAACCTATCAACAATTTACACAAAACTAGTTTCCTACTACAATACGATGTCCTCGAAAGCATTAGGGGGATATAGAACTCAATAGAAAAATTTTCTAAGAGCTTAGTATTACGAGAGTTTGAGAGCTTGAGGCACTTGTATGATAAACGCCCTGGCGCTCAAGTTGTTCATTCATTGACGAATTATAGAATCGGGTTTTTTCGTTAGTTTCTTTCAGTTTAGCGTGAGACAAGACAAAGAGAAGTGACAAAATAGAGGGAAAATATATAATTTGGGCTATATGTTTTTACATTAAAAGGAGTTGGGGGTAAAGTATTTGGACAGTGTGAAGTTAGAAAACAATTCTTACTACATAATATGTAGAATAATTGTACCTAACACATTAGGCATGCAGACCCGCTATGTTTTACCCTCACCCCCCTAATGTGCAAATATATAGCCTAAATTTGTTTCTAAAGTATTATATTTTTATCTTACTTTGGTATATTTCATTAGGATTGAGCGTCAGAGAAAAATATTAGAAGAACATTAAATAGGGAGTATATCATACAAGTACCAAGCTTAATAAGAGCTTTAGATCAATTCGTCGGTACGAGTTGGGAATCTTCTCAAAAACTCTGGTATATTTGTCCCAAATGTCTTATCAATTATTTGTACAAAATCTTTGCGCTTTCTTGTTTATTTTTGGAATATTGATTTAAATGAACCATAACCCAAAGTAGATTCTGAGTCAAGAGCATTCCACAGACACGCTATAATACATTTTTTTGCAGCTATTTTAGTTAGGTTCAACCACACCAAAAACAGAACAGCACGACTGCATATACACACACTCAAATTCCTCATCATCTAAATATTAAAAAAGGATCCCACTCCTCCCTAGCAAGAAACACATTCGGATCGCCCGTTTCAGCAGTAAAGTATAATGTCATTTTGCATAAATATCCATTCTCTATGTCTGGGTCGGTTTCATTTCCTAACAGATATTGAGTAACAGCTTTATGATCGTAACAGCTTTATTGAGTAACAGCTTTATGATCGTAACAGCTTTATTGAGTAACAGCTTTATGATCGTAACAGCTTTATTGAGTAACAGCTTTATGATCGTAACAGCTTTATTGAGTAACAGCTTTATGATCGTAACAACTTTATTGAGTAACAGCTTTATGATCGTAACAGCTTTATTGAGTAACAGCTTTATGATCGTAACAGCTTTATTGAGTAACAGCTTTATGATCGTAACAGCTTTATTGAGTAACAGCTTTATGATCGTAACAGCTTTATTGAGTAACAGCTTTATGATCGTAACAGCTTTATTGAGTAACAGCTTTATGATCGTAACAGCTTTATTGAGTAACAGCTTTATGATCGTAACAGCTTTACTGAGTAACAGCTTTATGATCGTAACAGCTTTATTGAGTAACAGCTTTATGATCGTAACAGCTTTATTGAGTAACAGCTTTATGATCGTAACAGCTTTATTGAGTAACAGCTTTATGATCGTAACAGCTTTATTGAGTAACAGCTTTATGATCGTAACAGCTTTATTGAGTAACAGCTTTATGATCGTAACAGCTTTATTGAGTAACAGCTTTATGATCGTAACAGCTTTACTGAGTAACAGCTTTATGATCGTAACAGCTTTATTGAGTAACAGCTTTATGATCGTAACAGCTTTACTGAGTAACAGCTTTATGATCGTAATAGCTTTATTGAGTAACAGCTTTATGATCGTAACAGCTTTATTGAGTAACAGCTTTATGATCGTAACAGCTTTATTGAGTAACAGCTTTATGATCGTAACAGCTTTATTGAGTAACAGATTTATGATCGTAACAGCTTTATTGAGTAACAGCTTTATGATCGTAACAGCTTTATTGAGTAACAGCTTTATGATCGTAACAGCTTTATTGAGTAACAGCTTTATGATCGTAACAGCTTTATTGAGCAACAGCTTTATGATAGTAACAGCTTTACTTAGTAACAGCTTTATGATCGTAACAGCTTTATTGAGTAACAGCTTTATGATCGTAACAGCTTTATTGAGTAACAGCTTTATTGAGTAACAGCTTTATGATCGTAACAGCTTTATTGAGTAACAGCTTTATGATCGTAACAGCTTTATTGAGTAACAGCTTTATGATCGTAACAGCTTTATTGAGTAACAGCTTTATGATCGTAACAGCTTTACTGAGTAACAGCTTTATGATCGTAACAGCTTTATTTAGTAACAGCTCTATGATCGTAACAGCTTTACTGAGTAACAGCTTTATGATCGTAACAGCTTTATTGAGTAACAGCTTTATGATCGTAACAGCTTTATTGAGTAACAGCTTTATGATCGTAACAGCTTTATTGAGTAACAGCTTTATGATCGTAACAGCTTTATTGAGTAACAGCTTTATGATCAGGGTTGCCACCTGTTGCATGAACGTGCTATTTTAGCACTATTACGTCAACTTGTTGGCTCCAGCACCGAAAATCGCTGTGTGGCACGCACATTTGGACAATTGTAGTACTTTAGGAACTGACCGTGGTGGCAATGCCACCCTGTTTACGATTTTTGATCACAGCCAAAAATAGAGGCGTCCTATCGTACAGATCTAAGGCATCTATAGTGGGACCATTTGAAACTAATACTCGACAAATGTCCAAATTACCTGATAGAGCAGCATAATGTAAAGGTCTTCTGTACTTACATCCCATCCCTTCTGGGTCAGCTCCATTGTCTAACAGGAAATTAGCCACAGCTTTATAGCCACAGCTCCCATCCCTTCTGGGTCAGCTCCATTGTCTAACAGGAAATTAGCCACAGCTTTATAGCCACAGCTCCCATCCCTTCTGGGTCAGCTCCATTGTCTAACAGGAAATTAGCCACAGCTTTATAGCCACAGCTCCCATCCCTTCTGGGTCAGCTCCATTGTCTAACAGGAAATTAGCCACAGCTTTATGATTGTCCGTTAGAGCCAAACATAAGGGTGTTCTATAGTACTGATCTAAGGGATCTGTAGCGGCATCGTTTGAAACCACAGTCCCAACCACAAGAACATATATTTTGACAAGGGATTACAACAAATCAAAATCTTAAAAAAGGAAACAAAAAGTTTGAAGCCTATTAGAAATCGTTGTTAGAAATCGGACTTGCGGTAATAATCAAACATCTTTGAATAGACAAAGATATGAAAAGACATTCAATTGCGTAAAGAGTAAAAAACTGGTAATTGCAAAAATATTTGTACGTATTTTAACAAGGGATTACAACAATTCAAAAACCTAAAAAAAGAAAATCTTTTGAAGACAGCCAGTTATATAATGTCAGTAGAAAGGCCCAAAAAACGAAAATTTGCAATTATTATAAATGATGATTCTCTATTTGATAAGGGATTACAAAAATTCAAAAACTTTAAAAAAGAAAACCAAAAGTTTGAAGATTACCACATATCGTTGTTAGAAATGGGACCAGCTTCAATGATCAAATATATTTGAACAGACCTCTGTATGAAAAGACATGAAGTTGCGTAAAGAGCAAAAAATCGGTAATTGTAAAAATCTATATATATATAAAAATAAGTTGTTTGTCTGTGTGTCTGTCTACTGACGTCATGTTTGTGTGTCGACTGACGTCATGTTTCTCGACTGACGAAATTACAGACCGGGACATCGGGACACAAATTACGACTGGGACACCGGGACATAGGGAATATAAATGACGACCGGGACACTCAAAGAGAAAGCGACCGGAACACAAGGAATGTTCGATTAGTAATCACCATCAACTAAGCACCGGGACACAAATGACGACCGGGACACAGGGAATATAAATGACGACCAGGACACTCAAAGATAAATTACAGACCGGGACACCGTAACACAAATGACGACCGGGACACAGGGAATATAAATGACGACCGCGACACTCAAAGAGAAATTACAGACTGGGACACCGGGACACAACAACAACGGGGACGCCGGGGGGCACAAGGGGATATATAAATGACGACGGGGACACAGGGAATGTTTGATTAGCAATCACCATCAACAAAGCTCAAGGGCAATCATTAGAATAATGAGGTATAGATCTGAATACAGATTGTTTTTCCCATGGGCAATTATATGTTGCATGTTCAAGAGTCGGTAAACCTGACAATCTATTTATATGCACAGACAATGGGACAGCCAAGAATGTTGTATATTCGCAAGTTTTACGTAGTTAAAAAAATATATATATCTATCTATATTCACAGGTGGGACACAGGGACACAACTACAATGGCGCGTAACTAATATGGCGCGTAACGACTTACGCGCGCGGGGGGGCTTGAGGGGGGACGCAAAGCGTCCCCTCTAACTAGGTGTTGGGGTGGCGCGAAGCGCCACCCCAACAGCTAGTATTTGTATATATTTTAACAGGGGATTATAACAAATCGTAACCTTAAAAGAAAACCAAAAGTTTGAACTTAGTAGAAATTGTTGTTAGAAATTGGACTTGCTTTAATGATCAAAAATCTTTGAAAAGAAACAGTATGAAAAGACATTAAATTGCATAAATAGCAAAAAACTGGTAGTTGTAAAAATATTTGTATACATTTCAACAAGGGATTACAACAATTCAAAAACCTTAAAAAAGAAAACCGAAACTTTTCGTAGATATCGTTATTAGAAATCGGACTTGCTTTAATAATCAAATATCTTTGAAAAGACTACAATATGAAAAGACAGCAAATTGTCTCAAATTGTCTACGGTTAGAAGACAAGCGACATATATATTTTGCCATCGACACGGAGATCGATGCCAGCAAATTGAATAAAAATGGATAAAACATTGTACACAAATGAATAAAAATGATTTTTTCACCATAAATACAGTTATAGTTTTTTCACTATCTATTAGTGGTGTATCAAGATTCGTTTTATTTCTTATTGTGGGTCGTTTTAATACTAAATAAAAACGCTAATTACAAATTTATTTTAGGCGTCGAAATGAGAATTGAAGAAGACAAATTCTTGACCACAAACTCCGACGCCAAGCGTAGAGTTGCTCGCGGAGACATTGCCAAAGTTATGCTTGACATAGCCGTGTCGCAAAAATATTTAAATAAATGTGTTGCTGTTAATTATTAACGTATAAAAGTGGGAGGAGTCAATCACAGATCATTCAACCTAATAAGATAGCTCACTTTCATTCTCCCTTTTGGCATTTAAAATTGAGCTATTTTCTATCAGTTCTGTTTAGAGACAAAATTGATTATCTTGATTTATTTGGGTTTATTATCAAACATATTTGCTTTTGAATAAATTGTTGCAAAAACTGACCTGCATATTTATATTTCCCATGATTTTTTTTTTATTTGAATCGTTGATTAAATTAAATTAATGCATTTTTGTATTGTTTTCATCAATGTTAACTTGGTAAATATGCACAACATACCTTATGGCTATTGTTAGAGTTTCTAATATTATTATCTTGAATGATATGTGGAGTCAACTTTCCTTTAATATGTTGTATGGGTTCTTTTTGGGGTATTGTTTGCACAATTATTTAATTTTTAGTGTATTAATGACACTGTAACTCTGGTGGCAAAGAAGTATAAAAAGTTAATGAGGTCAAGACGTTTGACCCATTAATCCTTCCTGGAGAGTTAGAGTCTCCTTTTGATCTAGTCTTGGCTTTAATTTATTTGAGCGTTTAAGCCAATCTGACCATGTCCATTTTTAATTTTTAATGTTTCGAGTACTTGACTTTTTACCTATATACGATCAAACGGAAATTCATCAAATAGAAATTCGTCCCTCAAAAATCAAGATTTTTTTCATCTTTTAACCAGTTTGACCAAGTCCAATCTAAAATTATTTTTTTTTCAGATTTTTTTTTTCGTAGATCAGATTTTGATCAGTTTTTTTTTCGTAGATTAGCAAACACTGAGTTTGTGTAAATTGTTTTGGACTTGATGATTTTCTCCCTGGATGGCTTCCCTATACCCATTGCCTCTCGGGCTGAACGGCAAAAAACGGAGACCAGAACCCCTGCAGGGACTGCAAAATTCAGTGCTGTTTCCCTTCCCTTACCTTAATTTTGTTTTGACTAAGATGAGTTGTCACGAAGCACTTGGGCTCTTATCGTTATAGGTTCACTGGGATATTCTCTAACAGGAGGATGAGTCTAAAAAATTTGAAAGAAAGTTAACTTTTGAAATGTTGAACCAGTTTGAACAAGACTATTCTAAAATCCACATTCGAAAATTCTTCCTCCTCAAGCATATTACTAAACATTAAAATCCTATATTTTTTAGTAAACATTATCTATTTTTACATTTTTTTTTACCAAATTATCTTTTTTACTAAATAATAATAACAATTTTTTCATGTATGTTTTACCAAATATATTACTAAACATAATTTTTTCCTCATCCAATGGTTAGTACATTAAAATCACTTTACATAATTAAATGAAATAGTTTTAAAATCAAATAGTTGGTTAATTAATTCAAAATTATGCATTAAAAACAAGTGATTGGTGCATTAAAATTGAAATAAAGCGCTTGGTGCGTTAAATCAAAATGGCATATTAAAATCAATTCTTTTATAATGTTCTTTTTATGGACATTGTCAAATTGACTTATGGACAGCTTATTTATTATGATGCTTTTGAAGAGTGATACTAGCTGTTATATTTATGCTGCTTTAATGAATTTTATGATTCAAGGTGTTTGGAAATATATACTTGACAATTTACTGAAGTTGCTATAGACATCTGATTTTTAGTATATTTGACAAGGTTTTGAGCTTTGTGGAGTGTTCTTAAACGATTTTAAGGACCTCTTATTTTACTTCTTTTTTATAAGAAAAAAAAATCATTAAAAAATGAAAGTAAAGTGACTTAATAAAAAATGTAAATACAAGAAACAGTAATGGGAACGTTTTAAAATGAACAGATCTTGTAAACAAATAGGCCTGGCGTCACTGCTCCAAGCTAAAGTTAGATTTTTTCACGACTTTTCTAGTAGCGTCAAATTTGGGGAGGGGCAGGGGGCGTGCCATTCCTCTCAAATTAAAAAAAATACTTTTGCTTAAGGTGTTTTTATTGAACAACGCCTATTTTTGGTATTTTCATTGCAAAAAGAAAAAAAATGATAATTTTCCCCCTAATTTTGTAAAATACATGTCGCCCCTATCCCTAAATTTTTGTTAAATGACGCCACTAAGCTTTGCGAACGATAAGGATCATTTAGGTGTATTTGCTCTGTTCAGTAACATTCTCAGTTAAAACGTTCAATTCAGGTTCAGCCATATATACATAACATAAGTACTAAGTATACTAATATCTGGCAGAGAAACAAGCTCGTTTTCCACAGATAAAGCAACTATAAATTACAAAATATATGGATAATCAATCAAAGAAAGAAGAAGCAAAGAAAAAAAAATAATAAACATTATACTCACGACGCCACACCAGACATCCCACCCGACGATAAACAAAAAATCAATTAATTTTAGTAAAAAATTTAGTGACAGTAATTAAAATTACTGTGGAAACTTTAACTAGGTTCTGAACTCTGTAACGATATTAACTATCTTTTAGCCTTACTACTTTGTTGGAAGAAAAAAATATATAAAAAAGAAAGCAAACCGTGATGTTAAAAACTTAAAATGAACAGATGCTGTATATAAGGGGGCCTGGCATCCCTGCACTTCAAGCTAAGACTTTTTTTTTCAAAGACTTTGAAAATGAAAAGATCATTTAGGTGTATTTTCTTTGTACAATAAGGTAGTCGGTTAAAAAGTTCAGATAAATTGCTATGTAGTCTTTGACTAGGGTTTGAGTTCTGTATAGTGGCGTCAATTTTGGGGGAGGGACAGAGGGTGTGCCTCTTCTCCCCAGATTAAAAAATACTTTTATTTGGGGTATTTTTATTTAACAACTCCTATTTTTATTTTTTTCACGAAAAAATAAAAAAATGGGTAGGGGCATGTCCGCCCTACCCCTAAATTTTTGTGAAATGATGCCGCTGGTGCTGAAGTAATATTAATGACATTTTAGTTTGACTGCTTGGTTTTAAGAAGAAAAAATGAAATTAAAGAAGATGACTAGTGTACTTTTGTGTGGATGAAGGATGACAGATTGCCAAAGATCGTCCTTGTCGGCCAATCGGCTACGGCCATACGAAAGGCAGGTCGTTCCGAACGGGGTACAAGGATGTCATAAGGAAGGTTTAAGGGAAATGTGAAATTCTTGGGAGAGGGTGTAAAGAGGGAGGCCTTGAATAGATTGACATGGAGGAGGAGCATGCGTAGCTGGATTGGCCTCAGTCGGTTTGGTGCTGCAGTGAGTTGTTAGTAGTAGTAGCATATGACTAATGAACTCTTCTGATACTCTACGAAAACCTGGTTCGGTTCGACCTACACCTGTTCAAAAAACAGACCAACAATTAAAGAAGAATTTGCTACCGTCATTCTTCAGAAATGATTCATTGGTGCTTATCTGAACGGTCCAGTAGTCGTACGACTGACATGGCTGCATTAACAAACAATACCCCCCTGAAAAGCGACTGAATGTGCTAATTTTATTTTTGGCTCTCTTTTCGTGTTTGTCAAATAAGATTTTGTTAATATGTCTTCACAAATATTTATACCGAGTCGTTTAAGGTATAGGTAGTGCCTATCTGCATTATCAATTAGAGGATATTCCACTCTTATATTATTGTCCTCTAACCCAAAGGTCATTCTATTGGAGTTAAGGTTTTCCCCATAGGTTTTAATTCGGCTTGCTTTCATCTACATACATCATCCTTGCTACAACTGAATTGCCTTTCATGAAAAATTACAAAATTACAAAATTATAATTTTGAATAAAAATTATAATTCAGCGCAATTATTTCTTTGAGGAAGGAGGGTGCTATTCTTCAGAGCAGTATCACGCTGGGGATTCCATTTCCTATGTCCAGGTTTATACTACTAAAATAAATCAGCGTTTGTAAAAATTAGTTTTCCTTTGAGAAAACTAGCTACCAATCAAAATTCGCCAAGATTAATTGATTTTTAAAGTCACAACGGTCAGACATTTTATTTTTCCGATAGCATAATTTTCAGAAATAAAAGAAACAGTACTAATAGCTTTTTTGAATTGTCATATTCTGAGGAACAAAATAATTTTAAAATGAACAGGTCCTGTATATAAGGAGAGCTGGCACCCCTGCTCTTCAATCTAAGACTCTTTCTTCAAAGAAATTGCAAATGAAAAAGATCGTTTAGGTGTATTTACTTTGCACAATAAGGTTGTCGGCTAAACGTTAAGTTAAATTGCTACGTAATCTTTGACCAGGGTTTGAGTTCTGTATAGTGGCGTCAATTTTGGGACAGGGACAGGGGGTGTGCCTCTCCTCCCCAGATTAAAAAATAGGGGCATATCGCCCCTACCTCTAAATTTTTGTGAAATGACGCCACTGGTACTGTAGTAATATTAATGACATTTTAGTCATTAATATGTCCGATCAAAATTCGTCCAGACTAATAGATGTTTAAAGTGATAATGGTCAGACATTTTACTTTTTCAGTTAGCCCAATTTTCGTAAATAAAAGAAACAGTACTAATAGCTATTTTGAATTGTCAAATTCTGATGAATTTTTTTTTCAGATTTGAGATTCAATATATTTTTATGACATATTTAGAAGCAAAAATACATATAATTGACATTATTTTTCCGAAATAAGTGAAGATGAGAAGGTGACGCTGGGTAACGAAAAGGTAGATCAGGTGAACAGCTTCACGTACCTTGGTAGTATTATTAGTAGAGGGTGGGAGCAGTGAAGATGTTAAAATAGCCAAGGCTCAAGGTGCTTTTTCACGGTAAAAAAAATTGGAAGAATAGGAAGATAAGTCTACAAATCAAGATTAGAATTTTAGAAGGTACAGTGGTCAAACATGGCTCTGAAGCAAGGGTGCTCCGAAAAGCGACGAAGATTTACTAGATGTTTTCCAGAGAAATAGCCTATGGATTATTCTGGGTACCCGGCTGACTGTTCGTATTTCAAACACTAGGCTGTACGAAAAGTGTGGTTCAATCCCGCTTTCTAGGGCTATAATGAGAGAAAGGTTGAGATGACTAGGGCACGTTTTGCGGATGGCAGATTGTCGAAGACCGTTCTTTTCGGCAAACCGTCTAGGGCTAAACGAAAAGCAGGTCGTCCGCGGTTGGGGTGGGAGGATGTCATGAAGAAAGATTTAAAGGAAATGCGAACTTCCTTGGAAGGTATAAAGAGGAAAGCTTTGAATAGATTGGGATGGAGGAGGAGCGTGCGTATCTGTGTTGGCCTCAGGCAGCCTGGTGATGCGGTGAGTTGTTAGTAGCAGTGGTCGTCTTGTTTTTATCCCTTCTAGTATTAGTAAAGTATTAAAACAAGCGTTATAAAGAAAAAATCCGTAATTTTTAAGTTGACATGATTCAACCGAAAACTTATTTAATATTGTAAACTTGTGGGGTGTATAGCACCCACAGACAGTTTATAACAGATTCTGAAACAAATATTTATTAGAAGGAGATGAGGCAGATTCGACAGAAAACCAAAAAACAAACGAGTTTTTATGACAGTTAAAGGATGTGCCTGACTAAAAGCCTGACCAGCTTACAGCGAGCATCCATATTTTGATCCATATTTACCCCTGATGATTTATCTCTATTTATAGTGGTTTTTTATATTCCCTAAACAAAAATCACTAAATCAGCGCACAGATCACTGGATTATTTAAGCAAATCACTAAAATCGAGTGATTTCTGAACCGATGGCAACCTTGTCCCCCACCAGATCGAGATGGGCGTTTAAAGAAAGATCGGGGGAGAACTGAATTCCCAGGAGTCCAAGCTCATCTACTCTGGTTAAAGCTTTATTCTTGAAGCTGAGGCTAGGATATTATCTTGGCACCTTCGATCGGGAGCCCAGTTGCTGCGTTTTTGATACATCGAAGTTGACTTTCTAAGCACCAAACTACTTTTCTACATTTAGAAGATGCATTTGTAAGGACTTGGGTCTTCAATCTTTTGGGACAGATGTTTGCGACGTGGTAGCATCGGTAAAGAGATATAGAGGATTTACGAGGTTATCTCCCATGTCTTTCCAGTTGACAATGAAAATCGTAGACCCCAAGATAGACCATCGTAGACCCCTACGTGTTATAATTTTAATACTCACCCAGGGGCGTAGCTCCAGCGTTTTTATTGGGAGAAAAGAAGGGTCCACGTCCAGAGAGTCAAGGGGCATAGGTTACATAATGTTTCCCCCCAAATTATTAGGGGCAACCGCCCTCCTTGCCCCCCTCCCCTAAAAAACGACGTCACACCCAAAGCTCTATAGGTGCGGAAACCCTAATAGTTGAAAACACAATTGATCAAATGACATAAACGTATTGAAGTTAAAGGCATGGACGAGACGAGTAAAAGAAATATTGGCTCAATGCCAATCTCCATGAACAAATATTTGAAGATATATTGTCTACAAGATGTGGCAGCCAGACTAGTAAGAACGAAAGTTCTAATACTGTTGGAGGTAATCTTGGAAATTGATTTCAGTCGCTCTAAGTTAGTGTCACTCTAACGGACGCTAAAAACAAATCGGGATGGAGGAGGAACTTGCCTAGCTGTGATGGCCTTAGGGAGCTTGGTAAGGCAGTGAACTGTAAGTAGTATTAGTAGTAAGCTGATGTTTTTGCCCAATGTGCGATGATATAAAAAAAAAAAACAATGAAAAGCAGCAGTAATGTAAACAACATTTTATTAAACGCTTCAACTTAAATGACTGACAGAAAATTACAGACAAAACCAGTCAATATACTTAATTGATACAAAAGAAAAACGATGTTGCCAGGATTTTCCTGATATATACTGATTGATACTTAGCAAAGACTAGAATAAAAACACTTACACTACAGCTTGTAAAAAGAAAAAATAAACGGTAAATCAGAGCATCAATTTGGAATGAAGTTTCATTTATATGAGGTCGGAACAGGGTTGCCACTTCACATAGTGCAACTCATAATCCCTCCGGTAAAACAGTAATGCAAGGCGACAAAACATTGCCCTGATCAGAAACTTAATGTGCGTGTGGTGCTAAACTGAGAAAAGAACAATAACCAAAGGTACGAAATCAAAGATTTTGTGCAATGTTTTTTTTTTTTCTCTCAAAAATTCTGAATGGAAAAACCTTCTTTAGACGTATTCATAAGTCACTCAAGTGCAAAAGTACTGCCTGTGGCAACCCTGGTCAGTACTCGACTAATTAAAAAAGAAAAAGAAAAAAAAGAGGCAATTCTGTATAAGCCAGTCCCTAAAAAATCAACGACAGTTAAATTAATTTTCCAATCTTTTTTCATTTTATATACTTAACTTTCAAAATAAAACAATTTTCTCGAATACTTTGTTCCTTATATATATATATATATATATATATATATATATATATATTACATATTACACAAAAACATCAACTTCAGTCTTTACAGCGTACATGACTTACCAATCGTCGGCACCACTATGTGGGACCAAATCTCGTTTTCAACTAACCTAATGAATTAGGAATAAATATAGAAAATTATATTAAGAAAAGACATAATTTTTCGATATAACAAAAAGCGAAAAAAATTTCCAACAAAAAAGCAATAATAAAATCATAGAAAATAATAACATAAAAAAAAAAAATCGAGGTCAGTAATTGAGCCAGCGAAAAAAGAGTGAACTGCCTTTTTTTCAGGAAAAAATTGGCAAAAAAAAGGAGTAAACCGCTTTTTATACCAAGATTTCTTCTTCTTCTTCAATAAGTTTTCTTCCTCAATAAATGTTGATTAAAGAAATTAAATAAAAGTTTCGTGAGGTTAAAACAAAGTGTACGTTTAAGTCAAAAAAGAAAACAAACAAGCTGCCATTTTTTATGTTTATTATTTACATTGTTGTAGTCTAATTTCGTACATTGACGAAAATACTTTTCAAATTTCTTCTTTGTTTAAAAAAGCTGCCTTTTCGAGGATTAAATTCTAATACGACCAATAAAGTACTATTGTCAAAAAACTATGTGAACAGTCTTGGCTGGACGTTTTTGAAGTAAAGAAGCTAAGGTCTTTGGGCCTAAAAAGGCAAGTTTTGATACTCTATTCACCAATTATGTTCAAATGTTCTCTTCAGATGTCCTGTGATACATGATTGGTATTCAGATTTAATAAAACAAGCAAAAACTCGTATAGACGTATAAACGTGTCACGTATACACGTGACCACCCTTCGCACGAAAATACAAAATTTCGTGCGAACGATTTATAAATCGTTTAAGAAAACGATTTATACTTCAGAATACACAGAAACATTCCAGTTAACGCATTTTGACTGAAATTCCACTGTCTAAGGTCTTGTCCAAATTTTATATTCTTTGTGGTTTTTAGTTTATCCTTATTTTATCGGGTCACATTCTTATTCATTACTTTGCTTTAGATATTTCGCTGAAATATATATTAGCCACATAGTTAAATTCTTATTGGTTTCTTTGTTTTAGCGTTTGCATTATATTTTGCCGAAACATATTTTAGAAAAATTGTTAGATCCTTATTGAGCTCTTCATTTCAGCCATATTAGCAATATATTGTTTTTCTTTGTTTTATTGTTTGTGTTATATTTATGTAGCCGATATATTTGATTAGCTTGTATTGTAATTACAATCTACAAAAATTATTCAATAAGTTGTTACTGTCTTCAGAAAATTCCTTTTTTATACATTTTACATAAAAAAGCAGAAAAAATCCAACTCCCTACTGAACAAATAGGCTTCAAATCTATAATTTTGTTTGAATATTATAGGAAGCTGTAATGTTAATAAGTTGATCTTACAAAGACTAACTTAATTGTGGATATCAATTAAGCAGTACTTTTAATAAAACAATATATTAAACAATATATTATAACAATATATTAAAAGGGTTTAAACTTCTGTTTCGGCGATTTGATCAAGAGTTCAGAAATACATACTTTACGTCGACGCAGCAAAAAGGCTATAGCATTTAGTAAGGAAATACATTAGCTTGAAAATTTGAACAGATATAGAGAACGAGTTCTTGTAACCTCGGGTGTTTTCGCTCTACAAAATCAGAGAAATAAAGAGACTGTTGTGACTAAAGAGTTTCCGTTTTTTATTAGTTTAAAACTTCAAACAGTAGAACCAATCATACGCAAGTGAACTTTTCATTCTCTTCGCTGTTTAACATTTTGAAAGTACTACATGATAGCCAATAAGATTTTTAAAAGGCTAAACACGAAGTTTGTTTACTTTTTTTCTTTTTTCTTTTTTTTTCTTTTCGAACTGGCATTATGAACTAATTTTTCATGAAAAATTAATACAGAAAAGAATAAAAGCCAACAAAACCAGCGAAACTAATGTTTAGTGTAACGCCTTATTCAGACACTGAGGGGTTGGATGGGTGGTGGATGGGGGTGGCTGGCTTTCAGTTAAACTGAAACCAGATGCAAAAAATGAAATAACAAGAAATCTTCTAATAAGAAAAAGATAAGAATTTTGTTGCTATTATAGCCGGTTTACAAGAGGCCTTTTATACCAAGATTCCTCCTTCTTCTTCTATAAGTTTCCTGCTTCTATAAATGTTGACTAAAGAAATCAAATAAAAGTTTCATGAGGTTAAAACAAAGTGTATGGATACCAAGAAGTTGAAAAAGGAGGGAAGTGAGGATCTACTCCAGCGACCCGATAGGGTTCCCTTCGATAAAAAAGAAACAACTTATTTTCTAAAACACTAATATTAAGTCATCGAGAAAAATCCAGTTCTTCCCTACTTTCTTCATTAAAGATTATTGAAATTGAAGGAGAGAGGGAATTAAAAATAAGAAACAACAGAATATGAATATATGAAATGGCCCCAGTCGACATTGAGCAAACAGTAGATAAGCGAATAAACCATTTGGAATGAAATATAATGTGCCAATATAGAGATTCAACATCAGCATTGGTATACCGGGCTGGGAATCAATGTGAAATATCAAAACAATATATTTTTTTTATAACAAAGATCATGCGAAGAAATTTCGAGAGAATGTAGATTAAAACATAAATGGAACAAACCACAATATTTTGAATGTTTTTGTTTAGTTGGCCTTCACGTTGATCAATGTACTCTAATGAACACAGACAAATCGAGGGAAACAATCACTTTATCTATAAAATTTTTAAATAGTTAGTATTAAAAATATTAGTCTAATAGTCTAACTATTTATTAAAATAGTTAGAATAGGCAATTCATTATTTTAGCCAGAAAGAAGTATTTGTATAGTTTTGTAGATGAGAATGCCTTTTTTTCACGCCACGATTCAGTTTTATACAGTCATAGATCCTAATTTCTTGAAACAGGGAGGTGATGGAAACACCCCCTGAGAACTCCCCTTAAAGATTGTGTGGTATAACCCAGCTCGTTCCTATGTCATCTTTGCTTTGGTAAAACCGTGTCTTCCCCACATTTGTGTTAGGTTAAGTTGCAGGATTTTGTAACCATCTTGTGTTTTGCCTTAAATTGGACTTATTGCAATTTAGGTTAGGTTTTCGCTCGCATAGGCTGCCCTACTGCATGCGTATAAAATCTTCAAATCAGATTTCTTCCAGTTATTATTCTGTATTTTTACACGTTTAACTTCAAAAATTTGCAATTACAGTGTAAACTATCGTCTTCTGCACTACATATTAAATGTCAGCCTGAGCAAAATCAATATTTCTTATTAACTTTTTGATTGATTTTTTAGAGTTAAATTTGCGACTTACGAATGATTATTCATCCTGATTTTCGTTTTTGTTTTGGCATTTTTGTCAGTACCTACTGTATGATATTTTCGACTTCGAAATCTGAATTTGGCCCTTTTGTGGGCTTGTGATAGTGATTTTTGAAACAAATATCTTATCCTAACAAAAACACACTCAATACACTATAAGAAGCATTTTATATCTAAACTGAGCTATCCCGATGACGGTGTAAAATACTGGTGAAAAACAGGGATATACTTCGTAATTCAACCTATTTAATACTTATGATAACACTTTCTCATATTTTCAGTAAAATCTCAGATTTGTTTTCACGTTTGTCGAATTATTGCTCCTTTCCCCCCCCCCCCACTAAATTTATCCAGACTTGCTTATGTTACCCCTCTCAAAAAGCTTGCCCTCTCCAAGCTCTAAAGATCATAAGAATAGTCAAGACTCTAACGGGGGGGACAAGGTTGGGAACGCTGTGATCTGGCTTCGAGCTGCTGATAGGAGTTTTTTAAGTACTTGTTAATCAGGCGAAACAGACACAAGAATTACGCTAAGGTTAGATCTCAGAAAATCGGTTTCATAGTCACAAAGACAACTGACGGGTGATAGAATGCATGGGACCTGTATAATTTGGGCTATATATTTACTTATTGGGGGGTAGGTTATATTAGGTTAGGGGTGCTGTCCAAATACTTAATTTTCAGATGTAGAGGTATGGTTTAGGATGATGACAACCACGGTTTCTAATTTAGGGAGACTTAGGGAAGGCTAATTGTCTTTTCCCCGTATATTTTCAAAAATACTTTTTTTTATTTACCACCTCTCCCCCTATATATATATATCCCGAAATTTTTTTTTGTATTTAGTTAAAAAAAAGGTAGTTAAAAAAAGTATTAGTAGTCTATATGTCAAAACTACCAAGAAACATACTCTTTCAGGGGCATTATTTGGAGTAAGACCCGTGACCAACTGACTGATTTCATTTGTGTACTACAATCAAATAAATATCACTTATAACAGCCGATCACTTATAGACAACAAAGCGCATAATACAAAACGGCTGTGTAACCCTTTGAATCTTCATCAATAATTCATTCATTAAAAGAAATCACCTTCCATCTTAAATATCTCATAAAAAAAATCCATAAATATGTATTAAATGGAAACTTTTATTTCTTAATTTTTTTTGGCAAGAATATCTGTTTATGCAGTCTTGTTCTTTATCATAAGGAAAGTTCCAATTTCTCAATTAATCGACTGGGGGGCAGCGCCTTTAACCCTTAAAAAATGTCCAGTTTTAAAAATTATAAATATTGAAGAAATTGCATTCCAAACGCACCTTATAGCCTCTAAAGGGGGCAAATTCTCTTCAACCGGGTAAGCTCAGAACTCCCTCTATCAATTAGATTGCATTTTCGGCATCAATCACGTAAATCATACCACATTAGAAGTGCTAAAAAACACATTTTAGTGTATGCTGTGCTTAAAATACAAGGAGTCAACCGACTTTGTTCTTACCCGCCTCCCCAAAATTATAAATGATTTTAAAGTGATTACTAAGATACTATAAACGAGACTGATTTGTTAAATTCCTCCGTGTTGATTTTAGTGTATGTTTGTCAGTTTTGTATTAGGGTCGTGGGAGGAATTTGTCACTTCCTTTCCTAATAAACAATAAGGTTGAACAGGGCATTTCTCTTGAGACCATTCTCTTTACTAAGGAAACAGTTTATCCCTGATTAAGATCTTTAAAGATGTCAACTGTCTCAGGAAATACATTTCAACTCTCTATTTCCCATATTTACATAATAATAAGAGAAAGTGGCCCGTCTGAGATGCATAAAAGATAGTTAAGAAAATTAGTTTATCAACAAACATTTTTTGCAAAGCAAATCAGTGAAAAAAAAAGAACAATATTAGTTATACGTTATAGAATGGTGGGGGGGGGGCAATGTTTATAGGCTTTGGCGGAGCATGGCTGAAACTAATTAAGAACCATTTCCTTACGACCATGGAATACAGTAAACAAAATAGAAACAATCCCAATTGGCAAAACACACTTATGAAAAAAAGGATACAGTTTTTGGTTACATTTTGAATATTTAACTTCAACTATTGGTTAGAGTGCCTTGGCTGTGAGGTTAAACCCAGTTTAGGAGCCAGTTACATAAATGTCACTGTATTTTTTGCTCGCCTACCAGGTGAAGCTTCTTCTAGGAGGCTTCGGAAGGTTGAAGACACCTTCTAGATTAGTATCTTATTTTATTTCTCGTTTGTAGTATTTATTTGTTTATTGTTTTGTCTTCGTTTGTTTGATCTTTTCTTTTTTGTGAGTTATCTTGCTTATCTTCTTTTACCGTTGTTTTGTTTCTGATTCGTCTTGTTGGCCACTCTCCCCCCCCCCTATGGAGAACCTTTTTTTTTCTCTCATTATTATTCCACCTGTCCCCGTATTGCAAAAAAAAAATTATTCATATAGGTTAACTTTGCGTTTATAATGATTCAACTATTGTTGAATACAACTATTGGTTGAACTTCAATATTGATTGAAAAAAAGAATACAGCTTTTGGTTACATTTTGAATATTTAACTTCAACTATTGGTTAGAGCGCCTTGGCTGTGAGGTTAAACCCAGTTTAGGAGCCAGTGACATAAATAGACCATAAAATAACATATGTAATCGTTTTTGCTTTTAAAACTCGCAAGTCCGGTTACTTTTTCTGTCGAGAAAGTGGAATCATAGTTTACCACAACTAAATTAAACACAATTCAAACCCTAATGTTACCAAATAGGATGCTGATATATGTATAAAAGAAAAAACAACAACACATAAATCAATACAAATCTAGCCCTGGATTGCACTATGCATTGTCTAACTTCTCTTATAGACCTTAGAACGACAAAACCTAACCACCAGCTAGTTATTTTTGAGCTGTAATCAAACAGTTAATTTAACTCGTCATAGTAACTCCAAGACAAGGGAGACCAAATCAATTCAAAGTTGTGCCCTGGGAAGGAACAGGTTTCGCTAAATCCAACCTCACGCATATATTAAAATCTGAATAATATTTGTTATATTGCTTAAAAACAAGCTAGAAATATTTACATTATTGCTCCCCCCCTCCTCTCTTAGCCGATACCTGGTTTATATATGAACTGATTGCATTTTTTAATTGAGTAAAGTAAAGGACATGTTCCCTATCTCAAATACAATTGGTAATAATTTATTATTTGTTATTATTTTCGCTCCCAAACTAGGGATAACCCAAAATTATGACAAGTTTGGACCATTATATGTCTAGATTGGTCGACAGTATTAGCATCACTCGGTGAAAGAAAGACTATCTCTATCGCACATCAACTTTAATTCCTTTTAATTATTCGCTATAGAAAGTAAAATTATAAAGGTATAGGACGTTTAAGTATCTGTGACGTCATTCATATGGAAAATGTTTTTCCAAAATTATTTAAGGACCTTAGCGAATTTTCCCAAAGTCTTGGCCTATCTAGATTGTTTTGTTTGTTTTTTTTTTCACATCCTAAAACGAAAAATCGTCTTGTTGTGAACGATTTTATTAAATGAACATTAATTCCATCTTCTTGAATTGCAAATTATTATTGTAATTTTTCTGCTAGAACACATAGAATTGAATGCGTAGTAATTGATAGTCCAAAATTTACTACACAGCTATCAAAAGGCTTGAATCCAACTGATCTTTCGACAAACAATTTAAAACATCTCCTGCTTATGTTCAAGATTTTCAACCTTCAGGGGTCCCAAATTTCAGTCAGCAGAGGATTCATGAATAATATTAAGGGGACAGGGAGGGAAAACTGCTCGTAAAATAGGATAGATAGACATGGGGTTTTAGGAGCTTTGTCTTTATTTGCTATTCAAACATAAGGTAATGACAATTAATTAATAATTATTAGTGATAATTGTTTTCTAAAACACACACTAGTTTTAATAATATCTCTATGGCAAAAATATGGGCAGGGGTATCTTTTTTTACTTGGATGATCAGAGATAAAATATTTTCCTTAGAAGAAAAAGGAATATATCTTCCTTCTGTCTTTAGACTGCCTCTCGGTTCTGAGACCAATTTCAAATCAGTACAATCAAACCAGCTATACCTAACATTTGTCCCATGTTCAATATTAATTACAACTGTTATAATAACTATTGTTCGTTGCTTATTATAATTAGCTGCAGTTATTTATTAAATAAGCGTAATTATTATGCCCCATTGAACGCTGTTTACACAGCTAAATTAATTTTACGCAAGCAATTTGCAAATTGGAAGAAATGGTTGAAGTCTAGTGGTTTAACTTTCCTTCTCTATACGTCTATGGTGTCCCTATTGTACCAAAACTATACTAAAAAATAAACATAATACAAAAAAAATTAAAAAAAAAGTTTTAAAATCTTGAAGCTCGGTAGGACCTTAAAAAAAGTTCTAAGAGGTTAATTTATTTAGATAGATAAATATACCAAGAATTTTCTATCTAATAAAGAACAAATTGCTGCTTATTGAGCTCTGACGTACAATAAATAAATAACTAATTTAATAGGTTGCAATAAGAGCAATTGAACGCAATTCAATAATTGCAATTCCTTAATAAAGACAAAATTTCTAAAATTAATTGCAATAATTACATTGAACTCGGGATTGGTTTCAAAGAGAAGGGAGGAGCAAATATTTTTTATGAGTTTATGTGATCCGTTTTCCTTTCTATAGAAGGCCTGAGAAAACAAGTCTAAATACCCGTCTTAAATGTACTAATAATACGACGATTTCAACCCCCTCCTCTCCTCTGGGCACAACCTTTTTTCGAACCCCTCTCCTACAGACCCAAAAAGAAAAACTGAGTACCTGAAAGTTCGATTGTGTACTTCACCATTTTGTTACATCCCAGAAAATTCCTTAATTTACCTTCAATGACAAGAGGAATTGTCAAAATCAGGTTATATAATAATTCAATCCTACTTTTTCTTTTTGATCTTTCTTTAAGTAAAAAGATGGCGCTTAGCCTTTATACTCCCATATATAAATTTTTGATTATATAATTTTATATATATTGGACGATTACTTTTACACTAAATATCCTTGAGCTTTCGAAGGGTCAAAACTTGACTTCTCTTCTCTTAGCTGGGGGTGGAGGCGAAACTAAGTTTTCCTTCCCAAGCTCTACGTTTGAGCGACGTGACGCATGTCCAGCACTTTCAAACTTTTCGACCAATTTGGTCACATGTCCCGTGGTCATTCGCTGCAAAGATTCACCGGTTGCATTTGCACTTTCTGGAATGTCTAATTTCAAATCACAACGAGTAGACCCGGGCAAATTTCCTGAATCATTGCTCAATGTTTCAATACCACTATCAACACCATCATCACTAAATACTGATTCAATTACCGGCTCAGTTTGTGTGTCATTTTCATCAAGATTATGTGTGGCACTATCGGCAGGAGCGTGTTCAACATCACAAATTGCCACTTGAGGCACTTGCTGAGGCACTTCAGGTAGCGGCCGCTGAATTTTTCCTGATAGCCAACTATGCTCTAAACAACTAAATGCACTTAATCTTTCCCTGCAAAGAGAAAAGAAAAACTTTTTTTAACAAGTAAATGTACACTGAAAAATGTTCTGTGCATAAAACAATTATTATCTAAATAAGAAAGCATATAAAAAAAAATAATTCATACCAGTATAAAAAAAAAAACTATTTTTGTGCTTTCAGTACAAGATATTCAAAGCTGAAGCCCTCCATATGGAACTACTGCTTCATAAGATACAGCTTTAAAATACTATTCTAATTTTTTTATGTAAATCTAATGCAGCTTTTTATTAAATAATTTTATCAAGTTCTACAACTTTTTCCTGGACACTAATTACCTTACCTCAGATCGTCCAGAGCCAGGAACTGCTTAAGGGGCGTGCAAGAATCCTCACCAGAGGATTGGTGAGCTGAGCTGCTCTTGGAGCTGAGCTGCAGCCGCGACGCCCTTCTACTGCGGTTGAAGAGACAGCTCCGCACTTCTCTGCGTCCCTGACGTACTACCGTCGTAGAGTGTATTTTGGTCAACCTTCTTTACGCCTCCCTTAGTGTACCACTCATAAACGGTGTTTCGTAGTCGGCCCTCTGGTATCTGAAGGATGTGACTAAGGTATGTTCATCTACTGCGCTTCAGAAGGTCAGTAAGTAACGATTGACTGGTTCACCAGAAAATTTCGACACTGATGATCCTTTCCTGATGCAGTACGTTTAAAGACACATTTTTTCATAGACTAGACGTTTCATAGAATATACGTTTCTCCATTTTGACGTTAAACGACTGTAAACTTGAAATGCTGTTTGAAACCTTAACCAATGATTAAACCAATTTTTTCATGTTTTACACTGTTTCATGTTGCAGTTCACTTTCGTGACTTCAAACTTTTATAAAAATCTGTCAAGCAAAAAAAATAACCGCAATCAAAATTCTAATCGTATCCAGGATTTATGTCACTTTTCAAACATTGGAAAATACCAAAATTTGGCACTTTCCGGTGGCGTGATCTCTTTTAATACTTAATTTCGGCACAATCTTTGAATTTTAATCTAAATGAACCCTCTTACACAATGAACTACGACTATTGAGTCGATAAAGTCACCCCTGGGGAAAGAAAAAAAGATGCACGCATGATCCCTTCTCTGCAAAAGTAAGAAATTTCAGATTTTGTAGAGTGGCCTTAAGGTTCTTATGCACGTTGAATCTCATTGTGTCTCCTTCGTCAATATTGCACTCACCTTTGGGGGAATTTAGCCTGCTTTGTTGAAAAATTATCCAAATTTCCATTGGGTAATACCTATGGATCAGTAGCATTTAAATTAAGCAATCAGCCTATTTAGAATCAGCCTAAATAGTAGACTTTGCTCGTACATTGTATAACTTTTGCTTGTCACTTTGTATAACTTTGTTCTGTAGAGCTTCAATTTCTACAGACAAGGGTGGCTCTTTAGTTAAAGTGAGACACTAAGAACTGTTAGATTCAAAACTCTCTTAAATGTGAAGGAGGCTACCCCTCCCTCCTTGAATTTCCATTTCTCTACACTAAAGTTTAGTATACAAATAACAATGTATCAAGAATGATAATGATCCAAAGCAAGAGCACCCCTTCAAATACTTCTCAGGAGCGGGGGTGGGGGTCTAGGTCTGAAATATGAAAAACAAATTTTCGAGTCATGATTTTCACAGTCAAGGGTTTTATTTGAGCAAATCTTTTTTTAGGGACACCAGCAGGGGGAGATGGCTAGACTAGGAAACAAAAAGACATTATAAAATGTGTGAAAGCAGGAAAATTTTAAATATCCCCAGGCAGTATTTACCCCTTTCCTTGAAAAAGCTCCTGGCAGCGCTCATATACTTCCGCTCTCCCACTTTTGTAGAAGTGAGCGTATGAATGTAATGTTTCTGTTCAAACTTAAAATAATTCTCCAGTAAGTGGGGCGTATCACCCCGCAGTACCTAGAAGCTTAGTCAAACATATTCCTCAGAATGAAAGGAAATTAGAGGTTAAATATCCCCCCCCCCATTAAAACCTCTTTACATATTTATCTGAAAGCTCATTAAAAGTTTGAGAAATTGGGCAGGATAATCCATATTTGGGGTTTTAAACACCCTCCGCCTGACCCATACAAAGACCAACTTGCCTTAAACCATGATAACTAATGTGCAATTATATTTTTTTAAAGATTTATTTTTAAAGATTTTATTAACTTATTAAAACTAAATAAAATAAATATTTAAAATAAATATTTGATTTATTTTTTTAAGATTTTATTAATTAATTAAAGATTTAATCGATTTTTTAAAGACTAAAGTGGATTGATGAAATTTTAAACCAATTGTCCATATTAAGTGTTTATTTTGTATGAACTACGCGCATATTAGTGAAAATTGCTCCACCGCATAGTAGTATGGCTTTTGTAACTGGAAAGCTCAAATATATAGTTTTCCCACACTTCCAAATTGGCTGCTTACCTCAAAAACTTTACTTCATAGCTTTCTGGGCCCTAAATTGTTATTGTGGCCTCAAAAAGCAGGAAGTTCCATCCCGTTGTGGCCTATTCTCTTTTGCTGTGTAAAGCGGGTACCATAACTGTAAATTTCCCATTAAATGGGTCCTCTCTAGATTTTCTGAGAGGGTTGGTTCACCCCCCTGGTGAAAAAAAAACGCATCCGTAGTCATATTTCTCGAAAAAAAAAAACAACAACAACAAAATTTCGCATTTTTGTAAAAAGTGGATTAAAATCTATGAAATACCATCATTAATATACTGAATTTGACAATCTAATTTTCATCGAGACAATTATAATTTTCATAGAGATAATTAATACCCCTTTTTGGTGGATATTTTACTCTATTTTTGGAAATTAGGCAAACTTCCTCAGGCTCGTAACTTTTGGTGGGTAGCTTAGTGAATTACATATTCGTTAAGAACTATATATTTACCTTAATGAATTACATATTGTGACACTCAACATAAAAATAAAAATAATAATGTATATTTTAATATTTGAATGTTCCTAATAAAAGATAGGTGGTTTAGATATATATCTGAAAAGAATATAAATAGTGTATTTTTATCCAGCATAAACTGAAAGCATCTACTTATTATAAACACAGTTTTTCCAGCCGGAAAAAACAAAATTTTCCCATTCTGATCCGGAACAGAAATGAAAATTGATTCATATGAGGACATTTTCGTCAGAAGGTGGACGTCATACCCAGGTGCAAATTTTAATTTGCGAATTTTATCGGGATTGTGTTTCACAGAACTGAAGAGCGGTGCCATCACCGTAGTCTTCGATTTCTTCCCATGCTTTTAAAAGAGTAAAGTGTAGTGCAACTTGATTCCTGATTGTTTGTAAAAAAATAGCTTTTATTTTACTATGAAAATTTAATGCTTAACGAGCAATATCAGTTGCTTGTCACATTCACTCACACTCAGTATATCGTCTTTTAAACAATAAGAAACGAGGAGACAGAATTTCTCTAAAACACTTACGAGGCCTAAATATCTTGATATAATAATAAAAAAATGCAAAGCAATTACCTTGGATCTATATTTACAGTTTTTTGAATAAAATCAATTGCAAGATGGGAAATTCCATCGAAAATATCATCAGGAAAATCCAGCTTTCCTTGGCCAATATTACAAAACGTCTCTTGTATATTATCACTACCAAATGGCGAATAGCCTGTTAAAAGTACGTATGCAAGAACACCAACAGACCTAAAATTAAAATTTTCAAAATTACTAAACGGCGAGTAACCTGTTAAAACTATGTATGCAAGGAGCCCAACAGACCTAAAATTAACATTACCATAATTAGCTAAAATTACCAAAAGGCGAGTAACCTGTTAATAATACCTATGCAAGTACACCAAACAGACTTAAAATTAAAATTACCAAAACTGCCAAAAATTACCAAATGGCGAGTAGCCTGTTAAAAATACGTATGCAAGGACACCAACAGAACTAAAATTCAAATTAACCAAAATTACCAAACGGAGAGTAACCTGTTAAAATTATGTATGCAAGTACACCAACATACCTAAAATTAGAATCAAGGAGGCACACTCGTGCCTCTATAAAGAGGCGACACACGACAATGTTAAGCGATCTTCGGTTCCAGTGGTCGCAGACGGATGGGGAGGGATACATTTCGTAGCCCGAGCTCCAACTAAGAAACCTGCAAAATTTCATCCCCCTCCAACTTTTTCTTCATGGGGAAAATCTGGCCGAAAGTTTCGACCTGTCAACCCAAGCCCCCCTTTAACGTTGTCCGATCGGGCTGAAATTCATTTCGTGGTTTCTGTTTTCCAGAAACCACGCATAGCCACTTAAAATTCATTTACTTTTTTTTCCTAGACGCCTACAGGTCACATCCGACATCGGATCTGGGTGTACGAAGACTCATTCGATGCGGAATTCTCCGAGTAAGTGCCCATGAAAGTTTCGTAGGAAAATCTTAACCCCCCGAAAGTTTCGACCCTCCAACCCCCCCCCCCCCCCCCACCCCTTTTAACGTTGTCCGATCGGGCTGAAATTCACAAGTTAAGGTCCCCTACGGCCCAGGAGCTTATCCGCAAAATTTCAGCTCGATCCGATAACTCCTTCCCTGTTTTCCAGAAACCACCCATTAGCTATTTAATTAACGGATTTCTCTCCATAAGAGCCCATGTTAATTTGAAATTTTTAAAAGCTATTGAGAAGTTATATTTACACACATGCAAGTTATTAGCTCAGTTGGTAGAGCGTGAGACTTTTAATCCTCGGGTCAAGGGTTCAAGTCCGTTACGGGAGGTTTTTTTTCACAACATCAAAAAAATTTTGATAACACCTGGACAGCTTATCATTTGAGAGATAACAGAATATTAGCTTCTTATGAGCAAAAGAAACATTTCGGTCATTCTATCTATTTTTTTTTTCTATTTTATACAATGATTTAAAAGCGGGGGGGTTGGGGGGCGGCAGCCACCCAACTTCCTCTCCTAATTCCTCCACGAGGAGTACAGGAATTATTAAATTACATCCACCATGGATTGTAGAAAAACGTACAGAAATAATATGAAAAAAACTTCGTTTTCTTAAAGAGTTAAAGAGGCTGCGTCCCAAAGTCGAACCTTAAAACGTACAGGAATTAGAAAAGGCAGTTGGGGGGCTGCCGCCCCCCAAACCCCCCGCTTTTAAAGACTCTTTTGGACAAGTTTTTTTTTGTGGGGGGACTTCATTGTTACTAATTACTAGTTTCGGCGCAATGGTTCTCCTGTCCTCTTGTGTTTAACATTTTTCGAAGTTATTCCATTATTCATTCATTTCAATTATTTTTAATTAAAAGAGGGTTAGCAAAAAAAAAAACTGTACAAAAGAGTCTTTAAAAGCGGGGGGTTTGGGGGGCGGCAGCCCCCCAACTGCCTTTTCTAATTCCTGTACGTTTTAAGGTTCGACTTTGGGACGCAGCCTCTTTAACTCTTTAAGATAACGAAGTTTTTTTCATATTATTTTACCTAAAATTACCGAACGGCGAGTAACCTGTTAAAAGTACGTATGCAAGGACCCCAACAGACCTAAGATAAAATTACCATAATCACCTAAAATTACCAAACGGAGAGTAACCTGTTAAAATTACGTATGCAAGTACACCAACAGACCTAAAATTACCAAACGACGAGTAACCTGTTAAAAGTACGTATGCAAGTACACCAACAGACCTAAAATTAGAATTACCAAAATTAAAATCATTCAATTTCCACTAAATTGAGTGGCTAAATTGCCACTCAATATAGTTCATCAGGAAAACCCAAGTTTAGAAAAATTTTATCTTCCCCATTTTATTCCGTGTTCCTGTCCATCAAAATGATCCACATAAAGGGGGATAGAATCCAACCCTGCCTATCTCCTGCTTTAGTACGAATTCGCATCTGTGGTTAGCCCTAATCCCTTTAATGTATTTACCTGGTTTACCATAAAAGGATAAGACCCTCGCTATATCTCTTCTATCATATTGTATTATACAACTGTCCCCTTTAATTTGTACAAAGCTTTCTTATTTCATACATGTTCTTTTAGTTTTGGACAGGATGACCTATTCACAAGTGCAGATATTAAGGGTCCCAGGTATGACTCAGCCGCTGTTTCTTGGACATTTGATACAGTAGATCAAAAATATAATTTTGGTAAATCATGCCATGGATTTTATTGAAACGCACTTAGTCTAAGCTTTTCCTAAGACATTTATTTATACATGGACTACTAATGGACAGAAATGATAGCTCAAATATGGCAATTATACTTGAAATTTTTTGCGAGTTTTAATGCTTAAAAAAATCATGCAAACCTCTAGAGGACTCTAATTTATAAAGAGTGTAGCCCTTGGAAAATGTATGAAATTTAGGAGAGAAAAAAAACGGGTATAATTTAAATAAAACTGTAACAAAATTTTTATAAACTATACCCATTTTTTTCTCTAAAATTTTGTAAATGAAAAGTAAGAAATTATTAAGAAACTAAATTGAGGTGATTAGAGTCAAGGCGTAATTCCCCTTCTAACATATCACAACACAAAACTACCTGTCTGCTCTATTAATTTACAGTGGTAGTTTATGCAGCTACCACGACTGCAGCGGGTAAACGGGGTACAGTTCCGGAGATGAAGCCGATAAAGCAGCTACCGTCTCCCAAAAAGACAGCAGATGTGTGAAAGCCCCCAATTATTCATGATGCTTGGGCTGCTCAAGCTCAAAATATTGCTTATTTGGCCATGGAAATAGAATCCGTGTCAAAGACTTGCTACTGAGCTACAGTAAGTACGAAAGTGCCCCTGAGTTCTGTCAAACACAGAACTCACTAGTTTATGCAGCTACCATGACTGCAGCGGGTAAACGGGGTACAGTTCCGGAGATGAAGCCGATAAAGCAGCTATCGTCTCCCAAAAAGACAGCAGATGTGTGAAAGCCCCCAATTATGCCTGAGGCTTAGGCTGCTCAAGCTCAAAATATTGCTTATTTGGCCATGGAAATAAAATCCGTGTCAAAAACTTGCTACTAAGAGCTACAGTAAGTACGAAAGTGCCCCTGAGTTCGTGAACTTACCCACTTTGTTCTGTCAAACACATGACCTAATGATATAGAGTTTGGAAAATTAATATAAGTTAAAGAGAAGCACCGTTCTATTTTCCGCATTTGTCAGCATATTTATTACACACCAGAAAAAATCACAACCCGCAAAGCACCGTACAAACAGATCTGTAAACCACTTTCCTTAATGCACTCAACAAGTGACCATTTTTTGCGGTTAAGTAAAAGAATACGAACACAATAGCGTAACGCTCCTTCAGTTTCTTGGCTATATTCATCCCAAGGATTACAGTTACTCGAGACAGAGGGCCTTGCAACGAATCATAGTCCCCAGTATCCAAGTGAGTCTTTTTCAAAAGATTTCGATTCACTTCAGCTTCGAATATACGAATTCAATGAATATTCAATTCACTGCACTTTCGGATCAGAGTTAATAAATTAGTTAGGTTACATTTCTCCGGTCAACAAAATTTTGCTTGTTTTCACGTGGGTTAGCAATGATGTTACATTAGACGTCGAGAAATTTGATTTCTCATTCAACTAAATTCTGTTATATGAATACAGACTTCCTGCGTATTCACTGACAACTGTAATATTATAAATAATCAAACGACTCTTTCTGGAAAAGTTATTAGGGCAAGTAAATGATGCAACCAAGTTCCGCTCCATTCGAGGATATCCTGCTCCAAGTCTGGTCCCGGCAAGGGATTCAACGGTGGGGGGACAATCACCCCCATTTTTATTACCACCCTCTGCTTTCATTGAAAGGAATAAAAAATCAATTTTATCCCCTCCCCTTAACCTTCTGAAAAGTAAATTTAAATCCTCTGTCTTAAAACAATTCCATATCCCCTAAACTATTCAAGAAAGAGGAATCCCTTCCCCCCAATTGACACCATTAGAGGATGCCTGAGTAAATTTTTGTATCTTAATTTAAAAAATTGAAGATGATTCTTGCCAGATAATATAAAGCGACACCAAAGTGAAGCTAGATGTAATTCATCAAGAACATTTACCCCCTTTTGTCAGAACTAACCTCAACTCAAAACCAAAGGATAAGATAATGAAACGTAACAGCTGATTCCACACTGCTTTCTATAAAAAATGCTACAAAATACTTCAAAATCCTACGAAATACTTCGAAGTTCTACAAAATACTACAAAATTTTTATATTCGATTTATTTTTCAGACATACCGTAACCCGCTTTCTTTTTCACCTTTTTGCGAAAGGAGAACCTATAATCCCTTATGCAGAAAAACATAAATTATTTCCGTTTGTTTAAATATATTACTCAGTACAATGCAGGGCCGTATCCAGGATTTTATTTTTTTTTGGGGGGGGGGGGGTACAATTTTTTCAAAGGCATCAAAAATTTGTTTATATTCATTTTTGTTACGTTTTTCACAAGTCGGACAAACACTTCAGGGGGGAAGGGGTGGGGGGTTTCAAACCCCTAGCCTCTCCCCTGGATAAGACCTTGGTACAACGATTAAATTCAGGATATTTTAGTTGCACAGCAAAGTTTAATAAGAACAGTCAAGCATTTTAAAATTATTTTTAAAAATAGATAAAATGTTTCCTGGATATAGTGCTTAATTTAAAGAAATGTTGCTCACATAGCGATGTATACGAAGAGGGGGACTTTATTTGGTTCATTCTTTTTATTAAGTTGCAGCACCTTAAATAGCCTATTTTTTAAGAAAACCTATAACCATAAAATTATCAATTTTTTTTTATTATTCATTGCTTTAATTCCTTCCCTGAATATAACCGGAAATGACAAGATAATACTGATCAAACATTTTATGGCGAATCTAAAAATGTAACAAGAATTTGTGATGAATAGAAAACAAGTTCTGAGTCCCTTTTTTCATATTTCTGGGATTCCAAACCAAACAAATTTACATTAAGAGATAACTGTAATTCATACAAAAATGTTAATCATTTACTCAACTAACATAAACTCAACTTGTAACCCTGCATTTATAGTACAATCAAAACTGAAGCTCTTACAACATCAAAATAAAATTTTGAGTTTTAATTACTGTTGTTAATGGCGCAAAACGCACGCAATTATAGTATAATCGCAGCACTTACCGTGTCAGTACTACACAGGTTATTCCGTTTTCATGAACAGCAGTAAACCATTTTCAGAATAAAAACCGCGGTTACCTGGCGCACAATTTACCCAATAACAGTGTAAACACAACACCGTCTGCAAATAAAATCTGAGACTACACTGACTAAGGTTAATGAAGTAAAACAATGCAAACCTCTTCTGGTGAAATAAGACTTAAAACTTAAAAACTCTAATATAGAAAGCACTCGCCTCCCTCCTAAATTTTGAAAAATATTTTTTTGAGGAGGTATTGGTAAATGATTAGTTTCGTCAAGCTGACAGCATAGTTTCTATACTATAGTACTTAGAAATGGTAATTATAGGAGCGCATCCATTTCTGATTGACTCTCCTCCTCCATGGGGCAAACTAAAAATGCGTAAAGTGGGCTTGCTTACAGGTAACATTTCCTATAGAGCGAAGCGTATTAGTCCAAGAGCCCCGCGAGCAGCGGGGCGAGGTCTGTGTTCTATATTTATTTAATAAACCTCATTTGAGGTTTTTTTTTTTAGTTTTTTTAGGTTTATCACTCTTTGTTGAATAAATATAGATTTTGAAAAACACATTTTACTTCTTTCCTCCCAAATTTCGTGAATTGACACCATTGTACTTGAACTACGGCTACTTAAATTTGGAAATTATCCACAGGTTTTAAAAAAACAAGTTGAAACCTATTAAAGTCAAAATCTGTTTAAAAAAACGGTACTTGGTCTGTTAAACGAAGCAGACTCAACAATTACGCTGTGTAAGATCTGACAGAAACCGGTTTGCCTCTCTAAGATCGGTTAGGATTTGCTTATTTTGAGTGAGAAAAACGACGATGTAGGTATATTTTAATTAAATATTTAATATATAGAGGTGGTTAAGTTAGGTTAAAGGTAAAGGATACGGCATTAGACTTTACAGTCCGTACCGGCGGTACTGATCTCCGTTTCTTGGCCCTGCAGCCAGGAAGTGCAATAGGGAGCTGGCGTGACAGAGTCACGCCACTGACCCCCGTCCCAAACTGAAGAATTGGGTATACTGGGATTCGAACCCAAGTTAGGTTAGGTATTTTATATATTGTGTTCTTTACGGCCTACTACTACTACTACTACTAATAACTCACTGCAGCACCAAGCCGCCTGAGGCCAACACAGCTACGCACGCTCCTCCTCCAACCTAATCTATTTAAAGCCTCCCTCTTTACACCCTCCCAGGAAGTTCCCATTTCCTTTAAATCCTTATTTATGACATCCTCCCAACCCAGACAAGGACGACCTGCTTTCCGTGTAGCCCCAGACGGTTGGCCAAAAAGGACAATCTTCGGTAATCTGTCATCCTTCATCCGTAGAACGTGGCCTAGCCATCTCAACCTTTCTTTCATTATAGCCCCAGAAAGCGGGATTGAACCACACTTTTCGTACAACCTACTGTTTGAAATACGGTCAGTCAGCCGGGTACCCAGAACAATCCGTAGGCAATTTCTCTGGAAAACATCTAGTAAATTTTCATCTGCTTTTCGGAGTGTCCATGCTTCAGAGCCATATTTGACCACTGTCATCACTGTAGCTTCCAATATTCTAATCTTGGTTTGTAGGCTTATCTTTCTATTCTTCCAAACTTTTTTTAACTGTGAAAAAACACCCTGAGCTTTAGCTATTCTACTTTTAACATCTTCACTGCTCCCACCATCTTTACTAATAATACTACCAAGGTAACTGAAGCTCCCAACCTGATCAATCTTTTCGTTACCTAAGGTCACCTGTTCATCTTCACTTATTCCTAACCTTAGTGACTTAGTCTTCTTAACATTAATTTTCAAGCCTATTTTAGCACCCTGAACTCGTAAAACCTCTAAAAATTCATTCATTTTGCTCACACTTTCATCTAATATGCTTAAATCATCAGCATAATCTAAGTCCAGGAGCGTTCTTCCTCCCCATTTGATTCCATGGTCTCCAATTGCCTTTCCTGTGCTCCTTAAGACGAAGTCCATCAAAAATGATCCATATAAAGGGGGATAGAACACAACCCTGCTTAACTCCTGATTTAATACAAAACCAGTTGCTAACCTCATTTCCTACCTTAACCGCAGCAGTATTATTCTCGTACATAGCGCAAATCACTTTAATGTATTTTTCTGGTATACCATATAACGATAAGACCTTTGTTAACGCTGTTCTATCAACAGAATCGAAAGCTTGCTCATAATCGATAAAACTAAGGACCAAAGGTGTTTGACAACGAAGGGACTTCTCAATTATTAACCTAAGAGTGAAAACATGGTCGACACATCCTCTACCTTTTCTAAAACCGCATTGTTCTTCCCTTAAAACTTTGTCTACAGCATGTCTCAGTCTAAAAAGTATCATATTACTCAGTAATTTGCTACCTACAGAGACCAGACTAATGCCTCGATAATTCCGACATTCACTCTTGTCACCTTTCTTATACAGTGGTTTAATTAAGGTTTTCCTAAAATCATTGGGTACTTCCCCCTTTTCAAAAATCATGTTCATAATCTTCAGTAGCTTATTCCTAACCTCAGAGCCACCATATTTAAGGAACTCATTAATCATACTATCAGCACCTGGGGCCTTATTATTTTTTAATCCTTCTAGTACTGTCGCTAATTCTTCCTCACTAAACAAATCTTCCTTCACATCCAAGGTATCACAAACTTTTTCATTTTCATCTATATCTTTTCCTGCAACTGTATCTCGGTTTAGCACATTCTCAAAATGTTCCACCCATCTTTCTTTAACTTTTTCCTTATCACTAATTGTGACCCCATTTCTATCTTTAACTGGGACTAGTCCGGATCGGCTACTCCCTTTCAATTTATTAACATGCCAGTATAATATTTTACTATTATGCCGTCTAGTCGCATCTTCCAGATCCTCAGCAATTTTATCCATCGCCTCCATTTCACATCTCCTTAGTTCATATTTTAATGCTTTCTCCACTTTCTTTACATTCCTTTTGTTTTCATACGACCTATCGCTCAGATAATTCTTATACAAACCCCTTCTACTCTCTATTAAACCTAAAGCTTTTTCACTAATATTCCTAGTTGCTGTCTTAGCACTCTTCCCTAGGACACCATCAGCAACTTCACAAATTGTTTTTCTGAAATTATTCCATCCATCTTCCACATTGTCAAATTTTAAACCCTCAAGTTTAGTACTCAACTGTTCCTGGAATTTTTTTTCTCAAATTTTCATCCTGAAGTCTACCAACATCATAACTTCCCGGGAGGGAGTTACTCTTCCGAAATTTCAGCTTTAAATTAACCTTAGACACTACTAGATGGTGATCTTTACTTTTAACATCAATAACGGCACTCCTATACACCCTAGTATCTTGTATTGATCCTGCTAGTCTTCTGTTTACAATAACATAATCAATAAGGTTTGCTGTCTTACCATCACGTGAATACCATGTCAACTTATGGGCCATTTTGTGACCAAACACCGCATTGGTTATAACTAGGTTGTTATACCTACAAAATTGCAAAAGCCTATAGCCATTACTGTTTTCATTTCCAACACCAAAATTACCTAGGCTAGGATACCATCTATCCCTATTTCTACCAACCTGGGCATTAAAATCTCCTAGCAAAAACACCATATTTCTACCTGGTACCCTGTCTATTTGCTCCTGGCCTGGCCTGACCTCTTTACGGCCTGCTTTCCATAATTCTCTGTTTTAGTTTCCATAATTTTGTTTCTAAACTATTATACTATTATAACTATTATATTTCGGTAAACTTCATTAGGATTAACCTAATTTCACTTTTTGGGTGTGTTTCGTTTAACAGACAAGTATCGAAAAAACTTCTAAACTGTTGGCAGTGGTAATAAACTACTTCTACAGTCGGCGCAATATTTATGAACAAATTACTCAAACCTTTTAAACCCTACAATAAAAAAAAAGAAGAAAAACGGGGTTAGCATTTTTATACCCTTATCCATGGGTTGAAGTAATATCTATTAAAAATTGAAATATTTTACGGCACTAGAACGGCGCTAATATTTTCAACTAAAATTTTGATTTTATGATAGTGGATTGAATTAAAAAAGTGGATTGTTCTTATTTTACATATTTTGCATTTTAAATTTTCAAAGCTTAAAGGTAACATTTGGACCATTTTTAAATTTGAAACGTATTATTTTGACACGCCTTAAGCTAACGAGCACATTCCAAATTTTTGTAATTCTACTGCATAAAAAAATGAACTGTCAAAATGTTTACAAGAAAATTTTGATAAGAAATTTAAACAGAGAAAATTCTGCAAGTATAGCCCCTAACTGAAGACTACATACAATTACAATTAGTAATATTTGGCTTAAAAGAACCGAAACATTCGTGTCCCATTCCTCACTAGTATCACCCAGCTACTTTGAAGTGATACCCTCTGCAAGTTAGCTGCACAAATCTGCAAGGCAATCAACTTTGGAGAAGTGCATTAAAGAAGATTTAAAACCAGGAGAAACAACTTATCATGGAAAAGAACTGAAACTACTAATTATCTTAAGACCAAAGAAGAAACAAGGATGTCGATCACCTGGAAGAGAGAGGGGGAAGAGAGAGGGAGAGAGAAAGAGAGTGAGAGAGATGGAGGGAGAGAATGGAGTGAGAGAGAGAGAGGCTCATTTGCACAAACAACAGTAGGTCAATAGCTAAATTTATGTGGAGCACAGATTTGAGATTCTGTCTTGTCAACATATTTAGTGTATGTGCACAAATCTGAGATTCTGTCTTGTCTGGGTTTCTATGGGTATGTGTTACGATGAACAGGGTGGGACAGTTGTATTTTTCAAAATTTCCGGACAAGGTCACCCTACCGGCTTCTAGACTTTGGAGTTCGAAGGTTGCAAGGGTACAGAGGTGACATTCGAGTTCCTGGATCAAACAATGTAACTCAAAAGTAGCGTTGAAAACATAACTCAAGAATAGGATAACTCTTCCATTTTATTATCTGTTTTTAGGCTTTGTCATATCATATTGTACCGGCGGACTTTATCTACATATTTCTTTGAATTTGTCTAACTGAGAGGAAGTCTCTATGAAAATATTTCTAGTTTACTCTTTTCATTTTACTGGCTGTGTTCCAGTGCTGTCACTTTTCGTTTGAACATTCAACAGTTTTTTTCTGGTTTCATGGAACGAAAGGAAATTGCTTTTTATGGCATACAATTTGCGCAGTAAAAGTGTTGCGCAGTGCGCAGACTTAATGTTGTGTTTCAAATTCTCCAACAATTTAGGCATTTTCAAAGACCACACTGTCTTTCCATGACGTACAAATTACAGTCTAATAGGGACAAATCCTTTTATTTAATAGTGTAAACAATACCAACATCTCATCTCTGGATATTTTGACTTATCTGCTGAAGACGGTCAATGTATATGGGGCCGAAATATCCAGAGATTTTGTCATTGTTTTCTACGTCAAATAAAAGAATATGTCCCTATTGAACTGTTATTTGTGCTCCGATAATTTTTCAAGCATCAATTAGATTTGTTAGAGAAATTTGAAAACAAAGTTTGATACGGTAATAATTTTTGTCAGTTGTCGGAGACGCAAATGTGAGTAAAATTGTTTGTCAACAATTTCTGTTCAGTGCTGCAGAAAAACAGCTATGGGCAAACACCGAAAGATCAGGGACATTTTTCACCACATCATCAAGACATTAAAATAAAACTAGAACTAATTAACTATTTTTTGTGATTAAATCGAAATTAAACTAAACTAACAATAAAACTAATATTTTTTATTAAATTCCTTAATAAAAACTAGCAATAAATAGTTTTGTGAAATCCTCAACTATTTCATGGAATTAATCAATTTCGTTTTTGGGCTCTCTGTAGATTTGTATTAGGAAACAAACTCCAACTTAATTTATATTAAAAAATAAACTTACCAAATATCTGTTGCCAAGGTCAATGGTTCATAACTAAGAACTTCTGGAGCTAAAATAAAAAGAATTAAAAGAATATCTAGAATAAAGATGACATACCTAGAATAAAGATACAGAATGATAGAATAAGGTTATAGAATAATAGAATAAAACAGATTATCGGTTGCCAAGGTCAATGGCTTATAACTAAGAACTTCTGGAGCTAAAATAAAAACAATAGAATATCTAGAATAAAGATAGAATAAAAAATATAGAGTAATAGATAAAGTTAAACAAAGCATAAAAACTAGACTACATTACCACTTTCAACTTCTTCATTTCATAGGTGGCACTCAACATTGCCAAAATTAATTAAGGTAATTAAAATTTAATCAATTGATTTGTGAATTAGGATCCACTCAGTCCATCAATTAATCAACTAAGATTCAAGTGTAATTAATTTGCATTCTACATTGTTCATATTAACTAAACTAACAATAATTAATTATATTAATTATATAATATTATATATTATTATAATAATATTATATATTATATATTATAATTTGATTATATAATTATATAATAAACTAACAATAATTAATTATATAATTAATTAGCATTCTACATTATACTAAGATTCAAATATAATTAATTAGCATTAATTAGCAACACCGTAAAGGAAAAACTATTATATTAAGTTGAGAGACACCGGGAGACGGATACTAAACCTGTATAATGGTGACATAGCTTGGAAAAATTCTACTATTTGCTGTGTCTTTCTTAAACGTACTTGATCATTTTAACCTCATCTTTAAATTCATGAAAAGAAGTTGCTTTCTATATACTAGAAAGAAACAAGAGGCCATAAGTAAGACCAGCATTTTTTTGTGTTTGCCCTCCAAAGAAGGAATCTAGGCCTTGCCTTGGTTTGAAACAATCTTACAGTTTACCGTATTTTCTTAACTGTGACGGATCATTTTAGCCCTGTTCTTGAATTCAAGTAAACTATTTCTTCCTATGTCTGAAAATAAGAAAAACAAAACGAGAGCTGTCTTAAACCATCAAAGGGTATAAGAACTCATACCTCTTGTCAGCGCCGTATTCAGGGTTTTTTTCCGGGGAGGAGGGGGGTCTCTTCAAAAGGGTTGTTTTTCGGAAGGGGGGTTTACAATAAAAAAAACTTTAAAAATGTATTTATATTCATTTTTGCTACGCTTTTACGAATTAAACAAATACATTTGGGGGGAGGGGGTGTTCAAACCCTCTACACCCCCCCCCCCTGCATACGGCCTTGCCTCCAGTGTAAAATGCCAATTTAGCCCTATTCTTAAATTCATTTAAACCCTTTTTTTCTATGTTAAAAAAAAACGAAAAAAGTTGTTTTAAATAGATCAAGGGTATAAGAACTCGCAGCTGCACTGTAACCTGTAGCTGTACTGCAGCCTAACCTGCATTTTCGCTTTAACGGTCCTTAAACTTGAAGTATTTATATTTTAGATTAATTTATCTTTTTGCACCTTAAATGTACCACAAAGTAGCTACCGAACGAACTGCAACCGGACAGTCGTTTCAATCAAATGCCAAAGTTTTTAGAGACTCAATGGTTTTTAACTGGCAAAACCATTGAGCAAGATAACCAAGATAACCAAGATTGAGCAAGATAACCATTGAACAAGATAACCTAACCAAGCGAATTAGCACTGTTGTCCCGTACATACTGCCCCCCTCCATCTCATTTTACCTTCCAGCTGAATTTTATTTATTTCACAAATTTTAAGGTTTTCTGTTTATAGTTTATCCTTCTTTCTTTTTCTTAAACTAAGTTTTGTTGATCGTTTTTTAGTCACAAGAATAAGTTTTTTACTTGCGTGTGTATTCGTTTGATTCCATTGAGAATTCGAAATGTTTTTTTTTTTTTGTCTTTTTTTATGAACTTGAAAGGGTGAATTTAGACCATCTGAGCTTGTGATAGAAATTTGTCAGGAATAAATCTGGGTACTTATTAATTATCCAGAACAAACTCAAAAGTTTGTTTTGTTTGGTTTGAGCAAACCAGTTTTTCTCTCACGTTCAGTTACAATTAGCTTATTCTTTCGTGAAATAAACCACGATGAAGGAATATTTTGATTAAATATTTAATATATAGAGGTGGTTAAGTATTTAATATAATATGTTCTGGACTGCCTTGCTTTCCATAATTCTCTGTTGTCATTTCCATATATTTTATGACTAAAGTATTGTCCATGTTATCATTTATTTGATTAATCTTATTCTGTTGTTTATTTTATTCATCATTTTTAACTAATTGATAAGCTGTCTCGGTAAAATGGCTGCATACTTCAACTGATAACGACATTCCGGCAGGTAGAGATACAAACGAAATAGCACCCGAACGATTAATCTCAGAAAATGGAACACAGCACTAAACCTCGAACCAATATCCTCATGTCAATGAACCAATCATGTCAGTCTGGATAAGTTAACGCAAAATTTTAGCTGGTAATTACACATTAGGGGTAGATGATGGGTAGGAAATTACTGATTAATTTTCCTTATAGAACATAATTCAGATAGAAAAAAAGAAGTATATATTACACTTAATCCCCCATTTAATGTTGTTTTCAATAGCATTATGAATACATTTTTGTTAATTTATATTAAGAAAGAACTTGATCTAGGTGATTTCAGTGCTGTTACTTCAGGATTTTCTTTCCCCCATTTCGTTATCTTATTAATTACATTCTCTCCATTGTTTGAATTTAAGCTGCACAACTCAAGCTGAAGTATGTCCCCGCCAAATTTCGAAAACCGATTTCCTTGGTGTTTTTGATGAAATAAAATCGAAGAAACAACCAATCCTTCCTGTAAATTTTGTAAAACATATTTTGACTCCACCCCCCACATTCTCAGGAATTGCGGGGGGGGATTTACCAAAGACCCATGTTTGTATTACCACGTGACAACTATTTATTCGCTAACTAACAAATGTATATAATTTATAAACAAACCCATACGCGATATATTGTTATGTCAAGCCGATTTTCAACTTAACGAAGGACGATGCCTGAGACAGAGCATAGACCCCAAACCATCTGACATGCCAGAAAATCGTAAAACCACTATTAATTGTGTACACAAAAGTCGCATAAATTATAAGTGAACGCTAGCGGGAGCATACACATAGGCGGGGTTTAGTAAATATATGTATATCTTTCAAAAGCTAGAAAATGTTTCTATATATCTTATCCTATATCTATCTATACCGGGCATTATTACTAAGATTCAAAAATCAACTGATGGATTGCTTTGAAAAAATCTTAAAATGCCAAGCGATGTAACTTGGTCTTTCATGATTTTCCTGGTCCGCGATTTTGTCTGGGTATCTTATGCTAACAGCCCTGTGATTACAATATCATTCGGCAAGAGTTCACATGCAAAAATATTGTGACTCAAAACTATCAGTTTTATTTACTGGCTTACAATTACATACAAAAGAACCAATTAGAAATCAAGTGGGATGTAACAACAGGTGAAAAGGGCGGAGTTATTTGGCTTCTCTTTCAAACGTAGGCTTAAGGAACAGCCTTATTCACGACACACGAGTTACACAAATAGTTTTGTTCCCTCGTTTATCAAGATTTTTAATACTACACTCACTCGTCAGCAATTGTACATATTTATTTGTTTTAGTTCATTATTTTTTTTTATTCGTTGTTGACTTTAAAGGTTGATTTTCTTTAATCTGAAAATGGAGTTATTTTATTTTTGTTACTGATAGTTGGATATTTCAATAACTCAGGTTTTAGTTTGATTCTGTTTGTGATATTTCGAGTCAACATATAAATTTGAATGATGGTGGCTACAGCTGCGATTTTTATAAGTTTAGTGTCTTAACTTTTACTATGACGAGAACTGCCACAGATCAGCATGACCATGTAAGGCGCTTGACAATAAAATCATTTGAATTTGATTGGCTTACAAAGACTACGTTATAAAAATAAACCAATCTAAATAAAGCCCACTTTTAAACACGCAAGTATCTCTTTTTTTTTCTCTTCGGTTCATTAATATATACCAGCTTCTTACTACTACTAGCGACCCACTGCAGCACCAAGCCACCCGAGCCCAACATAGCTGCATAAACTCCTCTTTTATCTATTCAAAAGCTTCCCTCTTTGCGCCCTCCCAAAAGTTCCAATTTCCTTTAAATCCTTTTATTTGACCTCTTCCTACTCATTAGGGTTCCCACCGCTTTTCATTTACCTTAGACGGATGGGCGAAAGGAACAATCTCGGCAATTTGTCATCTTTCATCCGGAAAACGTACCCCGGCCATCTCAACCTTTCTATCGTTACAGCCCTAGAAAGCAAGGTAGAACCACATTTTTCGTACAGCTTACTGCTTGAAGTACGGTTAGTTTTTCGAGTAAATAATCATTATCTACATATTTTCACTCTTTATTATATTCTGTGTTTGTCTTTCAAAAAAAAAAATCAATCTTAAATGTTTGTTTATAAACTAAAATTAACTATGGCAAAATACTGATTACAAAAGGATTATCAAACCATAATACCAAACTTGCTCGAAGGCATAAACAAATAAAAAGAAAGACAAATAAAGAAACCGTTAACAATTTTCACTTTAATTAAACAACAGTTGCACAACATTTTAATTAGTGCCAATTTACAATGCAACGCATTTTTTTCAATTTGAATATCTGTATTACATATGAGCCTAACACTTGGTTCACAGAGGTACGATTTGCAAAAATAGGATTTTTTTTTCTTTCATTTTACCCAAAATTTAGTCAAATATTACTTATTACTTAGCTCTGAGTTCACAGAGGTGCGATTTTTTGCGCAAAATGGAAGTTTAAGTTTTTTTGGCGTTTTATGTAAGTTTTCCTCAGGGGATATCTTTTTTTAAAAGCAAAACAGCTCAAGGATAACAGTTGCAGGAAAGTGCAAGTTGTTCACACACAAAAGGTTCATTGCAGCCTCCGAAAAATAAAAACTAAAAGTTCAAAAAAAAAACAAAAAAAAACGAAAGGCTAGTCTGTATTAGTCCAGGCTAGCTTATTTTTAATTACTTTCGATGTACGGTTTAAATAGGTTTAAATTCCAAATAATTAATACATTTTTTAACAATTCTTCGGCGCAGTCGCTGAACCATTACTGCGCAAAAGCTTGCAACAAGAAACGGATGGAACTTGACGGACCACGCAAAAACGGATTACAGAGCTGTGTGACCCACGATTTTATCGATATTTGCCAAACATTAATCAGGTATCATAACAATTCATCACTGTGTTGACTTGTAGTGCCTATGATATTGTACGGTACTGGCAGTGTATTATTGTATGTGTATTTCATCATGAATAAACCTTATATATATATATATATATATATATATATATATATATATATATATATATATATATATATATATATATATATATATATATATATATATACAGGAAATAAAATGAAGCTCGTAAAAAAACAAATAAGAAAAAAGGAAAGTAAAAACATAAATTTTGCAGGTTTGTAGGTAAGCTACGTAGTAAATTTTATATTCCATGAGGATGGAAAGATAAATACAGCAATGAGCAACATAACTTACCAGTATAATCAGGTGTACCAAGTATTTCTCTAACTTCAACCCCTTCACCGGCTACGACTCGAGAGAGTCCAAAATCGCACAATTTCACATCACAGTTGGGATAAGCTGCTGTAAGCAAAAGGTTCTGAGGCTGAAACGAGAAGAAAGAAAAGATGTCTAATTTTTAAGAATATATGTAAGCACACGTTCACAGCACTTTGACAACTCGACATTTCAACCTAAATTTGGCTGTAACAGGAAAAACAGAATTCTGAGTTAGCAAACAGCTTTGGGTATCAAGGTTTTTACACACACATGCTACGAAATTTTTCTTGGGTAGGCAGAAAGTAAATGGTGGTTTCAAAATTACAGACAAAACTGAGGCCCTGGGGACGGCGGTGAAGACTAAATATTTTCATTTTATACCGTTTTCACTTGCTATGAATTTTCTTTATGTTTGATTATCTTATATTTTTCCTTATTTACATGTTTATCTACTGTTACCACAAAAATTAATTACGCCATCTATTTTCTACCTATTACTCAACATTTGGAGGGGTCTTTTTTGCCAAGGCTACCCAACAATCTTTACAACCTTGATTCAGCTCCACAAAATGATATATTTCCTATCCTTTTATGAACATGCACTTATTCTAATCAAGGAAACTTAAAGGCCTTCGATTCATGAAAAAAATTAAAATATATTACCACTCTCTCCAATCTAGGAGCGTATACTCTCTCTAAGGAACCAGTTTATGAGCATGTACTAGTGCACAAGGGAGTGCAAATGTGCACATGTAGAGGATAAATGGAATCCTACTTCTACCTCCTTAAGGTTGGCCCCAAGAACTTCCTAACCCTTTAGAAAACTGTGAAAGATTGTGGCGTTGAAACTGCCTCTTCTGTGCTTTCGACCCCAACCTGCTTGAGACTTCGCGCTATTCTTTGAATAAACACAAAATTTGAACTTGATCAATTTGGGCATCTGGCATCTGGCTGGATCATTTTCCTGTCTTATTAGATTGTTTAATAGACTATATTTCTGTTTAGATTTGTACACATAATTTTGTCATTTATACAATAAATGCACAAAAAATATATTCGTTTATTTTTCAAATAAAAATATAGCAGAATGAAACTTTTATTGGGTATAACAAATATGATACTTACTGTAACTTGATATTATCCACCTAAAGTTTTTTTTAACTAGAAGTCCCCGTGGAACTTATAATCTATTTTAAATGAAGTAGCGAGGTAAATTAAAACACACTATATTTCTGAAGGCTATCAAAATGGCGAATCTGCAATATTTCAGGAAGGGCACGAACGTAGTTTGGTCGGATTTCCTTTTATTTCACTCAAATATCACATATTCTGCGTTTTTCTCACAGTTACTTCGTTATGCAAGGATTTGTAGCAATTATATTGATTTTTAAAAATAGATGTAAAATCTTAAGCCAAAAATTGATATCAAGAGGTTTTTCTGTAAATAAATTAACTTGGCAATTTAAAAAATTTAGTTTTCATTATAACGAACTTTTAAATAAATATCAAAAGAATTATCTGGAAATACTTAAAGAAATTTTCAACTAATTTCGGAGGTTCGAGAAATGATGTTGCAGCGCCATTTATTTTGAATTGTGTTTCTAATAGAGCGGATTTTTTTTTTTTTTAAATTAGTCACATGGTAAAGATGAATTCTATAATTGTTTAGTTCATTCAGGTTTTTTGCAATGTGTTAATATTTGTGATTTGGTAAAATTTATCATATTTAGTTTACCTATTGTTGCTAAAAAGAGGGATATATTAACAGGATAAGCTTGTTTTGGTAGTACTTGGTTGTTTAACATTTGCTGTTTTTTTTTCTTTCATAGGCATGTATTTTGGGGGTGATACCTGACACGGGGATGCCAGGGATATTCTGTGGTAGCCACAACACTTGGCTGGGTAGAGAATTTAGTGTGGCGAAACCCTATAGACAAGTGTATTCTCCTGATGAGCCCTCGTGTTGGGTTGTTGCCTCTGAATTATTTGTCTTTATTGTTTCTATTGTTTGGTAAATGACAACTTATAATTATTGACGACATGACTGCCTGTCCATGGATTATTCTTTATGGTTGATTGTGTATGGCTATGCTGTTTGACCTATGTGATTGTATGGATGATTAGGGTTAAGGCCTCATTCAAGTGCTGGTCTATATTAATCACTAATTTAGGAAAACAGTCTTCCATTTCTCCTTCAGTCTCTCTTTTTTTTTGTGTGTGTGTTTGTGCTGTTGCATTGGTGATTTCTCTTTTCATGATATATATATATATATATATATATATATATATATATAATATATATATATTAAAAAAATATAATAATTAATGAAAAATAATATATTAAAATATATAATATATAATAGCAACAATAATAGGTGGAGATTTACATAAGTTAGGTAAAGCTCTGTCTTAATTTGCGTTGTGATTAATCTATCCTTTTATTTATCTTAGCAGTGAAGCAACATGTGGTTACAGGTATGAAATGGCACCCGTGTTCTCCCCTCCCCCTAGATTTGATTAGGGCCCTATTTGCATCTAATTTGACTGTGGCTGAGCTTAAAAAGTCACACCGCTGACCACCATTCTAAACCAAATAATAAGCGGCTCCGGGACTCCAACCCCTGCCCTTAGGGATATAAGATTCTTGGCCTAGCAAAGCAATCACTCAGCTAGTGTTTAAAACAGAATTAGTAAGACAGAATAAGAATTTTAATCAGAATAAGAGAACAGAAAACTTATTAAAGCTATGTCTTAGGCGATTGGACGTTGGTAAAAAATATTAGTGCCATTATAGCGGGAATGGCACTGGTGCCACTGACAGAGTTGCGTCCGGTGACTTCATTAAAAAAGAGGAAATTTGATAGAAAATTTGATAATTCATGTAATAAAATATGCAATGTAATGGAATTACAGATAAAATTTCCCCCTAAGTGATAATTAATAAGCTGATTATCTCCAAAAAATGTCAGTGCCATTATTGCGCTAATGCCACTGTTGCCACTGACAGAGTTGCGTCCGATGACTTCATTAAAAGAGAGGAAATTTGATAGAAAATTTGATAATTCATGTAATAAAATATGCAATGTAATGGAATTACAGATAAAATTTTCCCCTAAGTGATAATTAATAAGCTGATTATCTCCAAAAAATGTCAGTGCCACGATGGCGCTAATGCCACTGTTGCCACTGACAGAGTTGCGTCCGATGACTTCATTAAAAGAGAGGAAATTTGATAGAAAATTTGATAATTCATGTAATAAAATATGCAATGTAATGGAATTACAGATAAAATTTTCCCCTAAGTGATAATTAATAAGCTGATTATCTCCAAAAAATGTCAGTGCCATTATAGCGGGAATGGCACTGGTGCCACTGACAGAGTTGCGTCCGGTGACTTCATTAAAAGAGAGGAAATTTGATAGAAAATTTGATAATTCATGTAAAAAAATATGCCATGTAATGGAATTACAGCTAAAATTTTCCGCTAAGTGATAATTAATAAGCTGATTATCTCCAAAAAATGTCAGTGCCATTATAGCGGGAATGGCACTGGTGCCACTGACAGAGTTGCGTCCGGTGACTTCATTAAAAGAGAGGAAATTTGATAGAAAATTTGATAATTCATGTAATAAAATATGCAATGTAATGGAATTACAGATAAAATTTTCCCCTAAGTGATAATTAATAAGCTGATTATCTCCAAAAAATGTCAGTGCCACGATGGCGCTAATGCCACTGTTGCCACTGACAGAGTTGCGTCCGATGACTTCATTAAAAGAGAGAAAATTTGATAGAAAATTTGATAATTCATGTAAAAAAATATGCCATGTAATGGAATTACAGCTAAAATTTTCCGCTAAGTGATAATTAATAAGCTGATTATCTCCAAGTTATAATTATCTACATTTCAAGGTTTATTCAAAGTCCCAATCCAGTCCGTAAGAAGTAAATTTGACAGGGAAAATCTTATACGTTTCCAATAATCTTTGCCCGATACCAAAGACAGTCTAACTATTTCTCCTAATTTCACTAACTAATCTATCCTCAATTTCTATTGCATAAAATTAGTGATGGGACGATGAATTGCAATAAGACAAGTGTCGGATGTATAGCGGCCTTTCTGCCCTTAATATCTCCTTAGTCACTTATGTTGATGATATTTTTAGCCTAAGCCAAACTTTGAAAAAAATACCTGGAACTTTCCAAAAGCTGCGAACAGAATGCTTAAACCATGGTCTTAAATTCACGCTAAAAGTCTGACGTAGTGCTTTTTAACTGGAGAAGCCAAGTTCGTAATGAAATTGTAATAGGATGTTCAAAGATCACCCGTCTGACCAAATTATTTATTTTGGCATTCCCACTGGAAATACAATTTCTCACATCCGTCATCTCTTTACAGAAGACAAAAAACGCCACATATTAGCTTTGTATGCTTCCATAGTCTCTGCTAGGCTTCGTTCAATCGCCGTTATTTGTCAATGCTCTACACCAGTGTGGCTCTCCCCACATCACCTACACTGCATCCTACTGGAAGATTTTTACACATGCTGATAAATCGAAAATCCGCTCCACTTTCTTCCGTTACGTAAAATACCTATTCATATATCCAATTTGGACACGCAGTTCAAAGCTCATCAATAGTCTTCATATAACAGATCCTACTAAAGCCGTTGCTAAACTTACAGAGAAACACAACCAAAAGATTTCAGAACTAAGTTGGCTTAGAGCCAACTTCTACACTAGTTACATTGTTATAGTTATATAGTTCTATTTTGCTTTGTGTTTTTGTAGAGCTAAGAAATTTTCCTTTTGTATGAAGAGAGATTTTCAATAAATAATAATAATGATAATAGGAAGATCGGAATTGTGGTTCTCCAAATATTTCAAATCAAACTACGAATCGAGTAAATTACTCTGTTGCTTAAAACGATTTCACCAAAAAAAATCTGTGTTTTCTAAATGAAGCCATTTCCTATTCTTTTCTTTTTTCAATCACGGTATCTTTTCAATCTTTTTATTTTTCAAACTCTCTGAGACTGAAAAAAGTTGTTTGAAGCAGAACTTGCTAAAAGATAAGTCGAATCGGAATCGGGAATGGAAACATCGAGGTAAAATCACGATTAGAATCGGAGCTGAGAGATTTTGGCATCACTTAATTACTGAGAAAATATAGTTAAGTCCAATATGCAGATATAGTAGATTGTATCAAATTGTAGACAACGATTTACACTTAGACCTACAAGTACATTCGTGTTTAAAGTAGCCCAAGTTCACTCACTACCTTAACATCAAGGTGAGCCAAGTCTTTACTGTGAAGGAACAACAATCCTTCGACAATTTGACGCAAAAAACGAACTGCCTCATCCTCGGAAACCTTTACTTCTTCATCAATTACCCTCTGCAGCTCTCCACCTTCTGCTCTGAAAAAGCAGAATAAAAATAACAATTGAGGTTTTGGATTAACATCAGGGGTAGAAGGCTGGTATATAAACAGAGGCCAAGGAGCCCAGCCCCCCCCCCCCACCCCCAGAAATCCAAAATTGTTCCAATTCTCTGGGTCCTTTTATTCAAAATATCAAATAAAAGGTGTTTTTTATTTTAATATTACCACCCACCCCGAGAACAATCCTTCCGTACGTGCCCGACAGAAGCGGAAGCCTAGAAACTATTTTCAGGAAAATAATGTGTCTATAGTATCTGTACATTATCTCGGGGGCGATTTCAGGAAAAGTTGTAATATTTAAATATGTTTAATAAAAATAAAATTGAGGTTCTGGAAAAACATCAGGGGTAGAAGGCTGGTATATAAAAGGAGGCCCTGGAGCCCAGCCCCCCCAGAAATCCAAGATTGCTCCAATTCTCTCGGTCCTTTTATTCAAAATTTCAAATAAAAGGTGTTGCTTTTTAATATTACCATACACCCCGAAAATAATCCTTCTGTACGTGCCCGACAGAAACGGGAAGCCTAGAAGCTGTTTTTCAAGAAGATAGCGTGTCTATATTATCTGTGCATTAACTTGGGGGCGATTTCGGGGAATATTGTAACATTTAATTTCGTTTTTCAATAATGGGCCTGTAAGAAAGACGAAATTAAAAACATGTCTAAATCCTTCGTTACAAAAGACAGAAGCCATCGTTCAATCGAATCAACCTTGTCAGCTGAAATGTTTGAGCTCTTTAAATCAATTTAAGCTATAGCCCGATCCTGAGGAACCCCCTACTAATAGACCTAACAAAAAAATTCTAACAGATGAAAATTACCATATTACTAATTATTAATGATTTACCGTTCATTACTAATGATTTACCGTTTACTAATTTACCTTTACTTTTACTACTTACTTAATTTTTACCTTTACTAATTATTTACTATTTACCTTTTCTATTTACATTTTACTGATGATTTACCATTCTAAGAGCGGAGGGATATCTTAAGTTATAGTATTTTTTTGCAATGAAAATGCTTTAAAAAGTACTTGACGTTCGGTTTAATATAATGTATGGATTTATTCCTTCATTCAAAATTAGCTTACTCTTTCCACGTTGCTGCAGCCTCGAAAAGGAAGCAAGTTCAAGGAAACCCCCCCCCCCCCCTTTCCCTCGGAATGTTCTTCCCTGGATAATTTTCACCATATTTAAAAAAACATCGTATTTTAAATTTATAAGTATTTAAAAAATTAGGCTAGGATTATTGACTTACCCGTCGGGCATTGTTGGGTAATTAATATTCCTAAAATGTGAAAAATGTGAAGGGAGGCAGCTGCCAAGTATTTGTGTTGAGTGGTCTCTAAGTTCACTCAACGCAAACAGTATTTGATAAATTAAGAGGGACTTGGGGGAGGGGGCAAAAACATTTTTACCTTCTTCAAGTTTTTTGGCGACCGGACCAACAGTTTGGTGTTGCATAGAGGACACATTCGATTTTATACATGGACGCCCACAAGGGCTGGACAACAGAATTTACATGTATAGCTTATTGTGACCCAGATAAATTTGTTCTATTTACTAGCTTAAAATTTCACACGGAAGAAAATAATAAATTTTCGCGTTTTTTTTTACTAATTTTACACAGTAATTACGAATTATTTTGCTTCCCTTGTGACAAACGCTAGAAATAATGTGATCGGCTTACGAAAGCGCATCATAAAAAAAAACAATGGAAATAAAGCACACTATTTAACACAGAAGCCTAATTGAACAATATCATAAGAGATTAAGTATAAAAGAATAGGATTTAATGTATTAGATTATTTTATTGTTTATTATTATAAAATGTATTTATTATTTTATTTGTTATTTATTATCATAATATTTATTATATCTACCATTTATCATTATACTTCTAACTTTTTTGTACACGCCTACTGGTATGTTCTAAGACTATGCATTTAGAGCATTGACCAGTCAGCTTTTTGGCAAGCCCTTCACGTTCCTTCAGTCACTGCAACGTGCCTTCAGTCACTGGGCAATGTTTGATATGGGTTGTAAATAAAAGAAGTCCAATGGACGAAGAGAACGGAAGCTCTTCAGTCCCGTGCAAGGTAATTTTTCCTCGCTGGAACGACCAAATAACGTCACTATGAATTGCAACGCCACCAATATAAAAGACGAAGTCAACCCAACGTCGAAATAAATTACAGCTGCTATGTCAGATCGAAAGTAATAGCCATAGACTTCTTTGGATAGTTATAAAAAAAAATCATAATAAACTTTTGTTAGTAAAAAATAGAAAGTTTTCGTTAATTTTAAACATAATTTTGTACCCAAGTGAACACAAACAAAGTTTGGCGGTCGTAGAAAAGAATTTTTCGACTGGTTCGAAACTGAAGCAAGCCGAATACTCACCCGCGCAAAAATAGGCATTAATTTGACGGTAGGAGAAATGAATTTTTCCACTGATTCGAAACTGAAGCAAGCCGAATATTCACCCAAGCAGACATAGGCAAAAATTTGACGGTCGGAGAAATGAATTTTTCAGCTGATTTGAAACTGAAGCAAGCTGAATATTCACCAACGTCACCAACGCAGACATAGGCAAAAATTTGGCGGTCAGAGAAATGAATTTTTCAACTGAATCGAAACTGAAGCTAGCCTAATATTTACCCACGCAGACATAGGCAACAATTTGGTAGTCGGAGAAAGGAATTTTTCAACTGATTCCAAACTAAAGCAAGCCGAATATTCACCCACGCAGACATAGGCAAAAATTTGGCGGTCGGACAAATGAATTTTTCAACTGATTCGAAACTGAAGCAAGCCGAATATTTGCACATGCGAAGACAGACAAAAATTTGACGGTCGGAGAAATAAATTTTTCAACTGATTCGAAACTGAAGCAAGCCGAATACTCACCCGCGCAGACATAGGCAATAATTTGGCGGTCGGACAAATGAATTTTTCAACTGATTCGAAACCGAAGCAAGCCGAATATTCACCCACGCAGACAGAGGCGAAAATTTGGCGGTCAGAGAAATGAATTTTTCAACTGATTCAAAACTGAAGCAAGCCGAATATTCACCCAAGCAGTCATAGGCGAAAATTTGGCGGTTAGACAAATGAATTTTTCAACTAATTCGAAACTGAAGCAAGCCGAATATTCACCCACGCAGATATAGGCAAAAATTTGACGGTCGGAGAAATAAAATTTCGAACTGATTCAAAACTGAAGCAAACCTAATATTTACCCACGCAGACATAGGCAAAAATTTGGTAGTCGGAGGAAAGAGTTTTCCAATTGCTTCGAAACTGAAGCAAGCGGAATATTTGCACATGTGAAGACAGACAAAAATTTGAATGTCGGAGAAATGAATTTTTCAACTGATTCGAAACTGAAGCAAGCCAAATATTCACCCACGCAGACATAGGCAAAAATTTGGCGTCGGAGAAACAAATTTTTCAACTGATTCGAAACTTCAGCAAGCCAAATATTCACCCACGCAGACATAGTCAAAAATTTGGCGATCGGAGAAATGAATTTTTCAACTGATTCGAAACTGAAGCAAGCCGAATATTCACCCACGCAGACATAGGCAAAAATTTGGCGGTCGGAGAAATGAAATATTCAACTGATTCAAAACTGAAGCAAGCCGAACATTCACCCACGCAGACAGAGGCAAAAATATGGCGGTCGGAGAAATGAATTTTTCAACTGATTCGAAACTGAAGCAAACCTGATTACCCACGCAGACATTGGCAAAAATTTAGTGGATGGAGAAAAGAATTCTTCAACTGATTCGGAACTGAAGCAAGCCAAATATTCACCCACACAGACACAGGCAAAAATTTGACGGTCGGACAAATGAATTTTTAAACTGATTCGAAACTGAAGCAAGCCGAATATTCACCCAAGCAGGCATAGGCAAAAATTTGGCGGTTGGAGAAATAAATTTTCCACCTCCGGTTCGAAACTGCATCGAACCAACTATTCGCAAGTGTGAACCCTTTATTTTCATTAGACGGAAACTGAATATTCACCCATGTGAACACTTTTATTTTTCTTTTTTAAATGTGCAATTCGGCTGCCAAGGACAAATTCAACTTTTACTAGAATCTAGCTTTCCACCGCGATAACATTTACTCATTCGTGATGAAATTACCTGGACAAAGGATTTTTTTTTTTCAGCCATAAATACAAAGGAACTTAGTGTTAATACATCTGTCCCCGTATGAAAAAAAAATGACACCAGATTAGCTATTCTACTGATAAGGATAAAAACAAGAGACTATGAAAGCAAACATGAATAATTCAAGGCAATCAGCCGAATATCCACCAAAAGAGTTTATAAATATCAAGTCAACATACATTATTGATGGCCGTTTCAAATTTTATCAGAGAACCATGAGCAAAGCTATAAAAAGCAAAATCTAATAAAAGATTAACTTAACTATAAATCACTTTTTCACAAAACAAATCACAAAACAAAACCTTAAAATAAATCATAAATTAAAAAACATTCTAAATCTGTTTTAAATAAGAATCTACAACACTTTAAAAAATATATACATAAGCAGCAATCAAAGTTGATTGACAAAAATCAAAGTAGTAGGATACAAGGGTCGTTGAAAGGGGAAGATGACCAAAAACTATGGTTAACACTAGCAAAAGAGCCGTTTTCAGCTTTTTGTCTCTTCTATCCGCGCGTTCAAACGTACGACCCTCCCAAAAAGCCTCAAGTCACCTCCCTTCACCCACTTAACTTGCTTAGGTCGGCAGCTTGGGTCTTCAACCCTTGCATGCTTGTTATTATGATGTCCAATTCCAAATCATGGGTCTTTTCCTTTTTTAGTTTATATTCATCAAGTTTTTAGAACCTACTTCTATTCTCACGATTACAAAATTATTCTGCATAAATTTTCAAGTTTCTATTTTGACTAGTTTAGCTAATTTTTCACCGTAAAGAACAGTTTAGAGACACACACAAATACACAAACACACGCAGAGATTGACATGAATAGGCTGACAACCCCCCAGTCTTCTCAAAACCAAAATACAATTTGCATTTTACTGAAAAAAACAAAACATTTTAAACGTTTTAACTTTAATAAATCGAAAATGACTCTGAGAAGTTTATTGGAATTGATCCATATTTTTTTTTTTTTTTTTTTTTAGGTCAGGGGTTTGAACAAACCTTACTTTTAGAATTTTAAACACTCGATCAACAGTTTAGTAACCTAACTCTAAGTTGAGACAGCTATATTTCGCCACAAAAACAACCATGTTTGAGTTTTCTCTCAGATTTTAGCTGTGTTTTTGCAGCTCGTTCATGCAGTGTAGGGATTCAGCTGAAAGGATGAAATATATCAACAGATGCTTTTCACCAAATGCCGTTTACAGCTGAAAACGGCTTCTCCTACCATATTCAATGTACAGCTCGTTCATGCAGTTTAGGGATTCAGCTGATAGGATGAAATATTTCAACTGAGGCTTTCTACCGAATGCCGTTTACAGCTGAAAACGGCTTCTCCTACCATATTCAATGTACAGCTCGTTCATGCAGTTTAGGGATTCAGCTGATAGGATGAAATATTTCAACTGAGGCTTTATACCGAATGCCGTTTACAGCTGAAAACGGCTTCTCCTACCATATTCAATGTACAGCTCGTTCATGCAGTTTAGGGATTCAGCTGAAAGGATGAAATATATCAACAGATGCTTTTCACCAAATGCCGTTTACAGCTGAAAACGGTCTTCTCCTACCATATTCAATGTACAGCTCGTTCATGCAGTGTAGGGATTCAGCTGATAGGATGAAATATTTCAACTGAGGCTTTCTACCAAATGCAGTTTACAACTGAAAACGGCTTCTCCTACTATATTCAATTAGGGATTCAGCTGATAGGATGAAATATTTCAACTGAGGCTTTCTACCAAATGCAGTTTACAACTGAAAACGGCTTCTCCTACCATATTCAACGTGCCTAGCTTTGCCCTCTCTGCTTCAACAGATGGAATGAGCCAATTTGATATGAACAGTTCTGTCTGTCAATTTGATATAAACCCTTCACTGCTAACTTCTCCCCAACTGGATGAAACGCCAAGGAGGACAACGCAAAACGTTGCTTGCCTGCGTCAAAACTGACCTCGAGTCCAAAGGGGAATTTAACCACTTTGGCCGACTTTGGGACTAAAATTGGCTCAAAATCTCGCAGGAATGGGCCCTAGACCGCCAAAGATGGATTTCTGGAACTGGCTCAGAAGGAAGCCAGATGGGCCAGATGGGAACTGGCTCAAAATCCCACAGGAATGGATTCTAGACCGCCAAAAATGGATTTCTGGAACTGGCTCAGATGGAAGCCAGATAAGCCAGATGGGAACACGCTCAAAATCCCGCAGAAATGGACCCTAGACCACCAAAGATGGAGTTCTGGAACTGGCTCAGAAGGAAGCCAGATGGGCCAGATGAGAACTCGCTCAAAATCCCACAGGAATGGATTCTAGACTGCCAAAAATGGATTTCTGGAACTGGCTCAGATGGAAGCTAGATTAGCCAGATGGGAACTGGCTCAAAATCCCGCAGGAATGGACCCTAGACCGCCGAATATCGTTGACGAACTATTAGATGCCAAGGAAGGCTCGCAGTCGTTATACTGACCCAATTAAAAGTATAAGTAAGGACAGTTCGTCACTGTTACAGCATCCCCTCTGTGCAGATTTTTCGCTTAAGAGGATGTAGTCGCTTGAAGGATCACCCTACCTCGTCTATTATAAACTCTTTTAGTTTGTGTAGTCGGACTAGTTAGCATTGATTGGGCAGTCTTACTATAACTTGTAGAGCTTGGATAAAAGATCCTTATAAACGACTGAAAACTAAAAGCCGACACGCACTTTACCAGAAATCTTAGAAAAACCGTTTAACTTCTCCCGTTTTGTGCCGGAGATAGAGATAGTCAGTTCTAATAAAATTTACATCTTCAAAATGAGTGAATTTTGTTTGTTTTTTTCGATTAAAAGGACGAGAATATTCTTTTTAAAGTTCATATAAGGGCAGTTTCTAAAAATGGTCTGTTATACTTGCTAGAAAACTAAAAATTATCTCAAAGGAATTGTCATATGAGCCATTTGACTACTTTGGCAGTTCAATGTCGTGCTACCCGCTTTGATATGCTTGCCGACAGATGTGACAAAAAATTTCATCGACTTTTCAATCAAACCATAGATTTTCCACGGTTCTTGATTATGACTAGTTCCTTAGGAGAATCCGCTACCTTTGTCTTTGTGACGGTCAGCTGACGCTGCGATTCGCAAAATAATTTTAAGGTACCGTATCCTCCTAAAAAAATTCTCTGTTAGCCCTTAAATAACTGTGTTAGCTCTTTGACATGATAATCTTACAATTCGAGAATCAATGTGATCTCTATTGGAGTTTCAAAAACTTCTTTAAGACGAACAATCCTCTCTTGATGAGAATTTGAAGCGATAGCTAATACAGCAATTTCGTGCATTATATCATTTCGTAAATCTTGAACCCTTCTCCGACGACGTATGACTTTTGCGGCATATTGAATTCCTGTTTCTTTGTGCGTTGCCTTTCTTACCGAAGCAAATTTACCCCTAAAAAAACAAATGTCTGGAAGTGATTTGGCATGCTTAGCAGAAAAGAAATGTGTCAATACACCTGGTTTTAGTAATCTGAAACTTTTATGAAGATGTCTGTCGTATCTAATTAAAACATTTCTTTTTCACACTTCAATTAAAAATACTCACTTTTCTAAATATTTTCAGTAAATTTTAAGTAGTTTTTGCTACCATTTCCAGTCTAACATATTATTTTAACACTAAATCAAAAACGAAAGAGGAAGAAAAACTGAAAAAGATGGAACATTTGAAACACGAAAAAAGAATAGGAAACTTTCAGATAAGAATAAATTTCAGAATAAGAACTTTTCTGAATTACTAGTATCTAGAACATTATAAGTTTCTGCACTGGATTATGAAGTACCAGTACAAAGTGTTGAATTAGCCACCACTCTACTATATCATTTTCAACTATTTGACGATTGTTAGGACGATTAAAACCATGGAGATGACAATTATTATTATTATTATGATGGTCATTGTATATACCTATACAATTAATATACCTTACATTTGTTTGTGTCTTTTTTTTCTGGTATACTCTAAATGACGGATATTTTTTTTATTCAACTGAATTCTCTATTTAAAAGGGTTAGCTGAATTCTCGAATAGAATTTGTATGACCACATTAAATTTCCATTACTAAATAAATAAAAATATTCAGACATGCTTACAAAAAAAGGACAAAACAAACAACAACCGAAAAAATCGGTTCATAGGCACAAAAGAGAACAATTTAATGTAGAAAGCACAAAATAGTTTAAGCAGAAATCTAATCATATTAAAAAAAAGATCATATATATATATATATATATATATATATATATATATATATATATATATATATATATATATATACATTTTTATATATATATATATATATATATATATATATATATATATATATATATATATTTTTATTAATTCATCAGTAATTTTTTCTTCTCGAAAACGACACTATAATTTATCTTAAAATTTCTATTCTATTATTTTCCGGTGTGAAAAAAAATCTAGATAGGTCACGATTTTGGAAAATTCTTTTATGGCCATAATTTTGAGAAAAAATTTCATATAAATAGCGTCATAAATTCTAGGAATATTCTCAATAAGTTTTGCTAAAGATGTAAGAATGAGCAAAATATTTTAAAATTCACATTATAATTTAATTTGATTGTCGATAGCATATAATGATTTGTCGACAAAATGCAAAAAGGTTTGCTCAATAAGTAAAAATTGTAGTTGCTTCGCCAAACAGATTAAAGGAGATATAAAGCCAAACGGGCCAGGCATAAAGAGAGAAAAACCTCAAAAATACCTGTTGTTTTTGTGTGTTTATGGAAGATATAAAAAAAGATATAAAGCCAAACTGGCCAGCCATAAAGAGAGAACAACCTCAACAATATTTGTTGTTTTTGTGTGTTTACGGAAGATATAAAAAAAGATATAAAGCCAAACTGGCCAGCCATAAAGAGACTCTCCTTTCTGGTGATGTCTGGATTTACACTGATAATAATCTAATATTGGTATACCGGTACTGGTAAGCGTGTAGCCGAATTTTCCAGAGCTAAGGATATTGTAAAACTTTACCAAACCGCTCCTTTCTGGTGATTTCTGGGTTTACACTGAAAATCATCTAATATTTGTATACGTGTACTGGTAAGCGTGTAGCCAAATCTTTCGGAGCAAGGGGTCCAGGTGGGAGGAGATAAAAGAAGAGTCTCTTTACAATAAACTATTCATTTATTCTACATTGTTTATATATAGTTTGAAAACAAACACAAGTGAAGAACTTTACAGAAGTACTGCACGAGAGGAACTACTTGTAAAACTTCAGAAATCCGCATATAAAACGGTTTTCAAGGTTCTATGGAACACGTAGGTTTCTCATAACCTGCGAGCTGGCTCCTCGGTCGACTATCATCCGCCCCTTCAGCAGTCCCAGCACCTCATATTCCTCACGTGAATGCCCTTCAAAGAATTATAACGCCAATTCTTTGGCTAAAAACAAATCAATTATTCTTAAATTCAGGGTTTCCTCTCTGAAATCTAGCTACCTCCGGTAATCCTAATTATAGATATAATCTGTTTCAACCCCAGCATCAGCCGCAACGACCTCTGTCTCTTGTTAGAAGGCGAGTCTCTTGGTCTGAAGGGTAACATTCGAAGTCCTTCACCGCTTCTACAACATTGTTTAATTTCTAAAATGCAGATATAACATATGATTTACAAAAAACAAAGCTGCGTAATTCACAATTTTTTTTGGTTTGGATATGATACCCATTCTAATAAGCTCATTTGCTAGCGGGCTGATTCCTTGGGAAGAAGCAGAAAATCCAAGAATCTTTAAGTTCTCTACAAAAATTTAACCTCTTATACCCAATTTCACATCACATTCTAATACTCTCCGAATCTCCAAGATTCTCAAACTTAATTTTCATTACCTGATTATAACAACACCGAACATTTTATTTTATTACCCTCTCTTGTAGCACAAATATTTTTACCACTTTCCCAAACAATTAAACAATTCTTCACTTTTACTCTCTACTCTGTAAGTCCAACCTACTATCCCCTACCATTTTACGTATATCTAATACTTAGACCTTATTTTATGTCATGCCAATTATGACGGAGTTCCTCATCCTGCTCTACTCAAGACTTGCAACAGCCTCTACGATTCCCACTTCTCTTCTAAACAATACTTTGCATGGACTTAAACTTTTACAATCTTATACACTTTTTTCAAATATTTTAATCACTCTCCAATATATATCATTTTTATATTAACTCTCGGCCCCTCTAAAAAAGAATGTAAAGTTATTTCTTCTGAAAAGAAACTGGAGCACTTGTCAACACTTTTTCCAATTAATCTAAACTTATAATATTTAAAAAAAATTCCTGTCCTTAAAAATCAAATAAATAATCTCACACGCAAATACAATAAACTTCAGCTTTCATTACAATATGCAAACTTTGTTTACATTTTGATGTCGCTAAACTTTAGCTTATCAAAGGAAGTTACAACTTTCACTAGAGATTTTACAATTACACGTGGATCCTATTTTATGCAATTGAAGTTTTGTGGGGCACAATAACAAGGTGAAAAGTTTACAATAAATTTAAATTTTAAAATAAAAAATAACATTCTTAACAAGTATCCTATACCTAAACACTTTTCTTTGGATGACTTGCGTGCAACAATATAACGAGCAGCAACAGCAGCCGGCAGAAGCGGGGTCAAATGACAAAATCCTTGGTGAAGAGTTGAAAATAAACTTTTATCTTCATTTAAAAAAAATTTACTTAAGCCCAAATGGCTTATGGCGGAAACTGGCTTCGCCCATAGCAAAAATGTCTCTTCGCCATAACTAACTTTCATGGACGGAAGACAAGCAAAATGAGTGCAAATCTCTATTTTTAATTTGGAACATTTTAAGTTTTAATTTAATTTTTGAGAAAAAAAAAAACATAACAACATTTTTTGAACTACTCAAGGTGACCATTTCTGGACGTTTTGTGGAATAAAATGGAAAAATGTAAACGCATTCTCCCCCACTAAAGCCGCTGGCACCATTTTGTAAACCTTTTCTATTCCTTTCTTGTGATGTCTGGGTTTACATGGATAAACATCCAATATTGGTATGTGTGTACTGGTAAGCGTGTAGCCGAATCTTTCAGAGCTAAGGATACTCGAAAGCAAAGAAATATTGAGGCTCCTCGACTTGCTTCTAGTAGGTCTTCCTTTTCTCTTGTTCATAGAGGTTCCAAGCTTTGGAACAAACTTAGTAAAGATATTAAGGATAATGGTAATTTCAACCAGTTTAATTCTGATTTACGTGTGGAATTACTCGATATGCATGCTTTTGAGACAGATTAAATATATTTTCAGTGGGTTATTTTTCTGTATTTTTTATGGGCCGTTTTGAGGTTTTATAATGTAGTTCTTCGTTGTTTGTTTTTCATGTTGGTTTCGGTAAATGGTCTCATGCTCCATATTCTTTTTATTTTTATTTTTTTATTTTAGCACATCCTCGCAAGCTCCGCTTTTGTTGTGCTATTATATAAAAAATGATTGTTTTCAATAAAATTGCTCTACTACTCTACTACTACTAAGGAATCTTTCAAGAGCCAAGATTCACTTTCTGGTACTATAAACCTAGTTTTTCTGATTCCCATTTCCACAAAAGCATAACAAATTCTATAAACCCGTTTTCTACTTAAGGTTTATAGAATCCAATATAAATTTTAAAGATAACGTTGACCCACATTGCATTAAAAATAGATTTCATGTTTCCTGTTCCAAGACTTATATTCAAAAGTTTACAGTTTAAATAAGAACACAGAAGACACTCACCATATTCTTCTGCAATTTTAACAATTCCAATATCTATCCCAGTGTACCAATAATAATTAGGACGGATTACCCTTCTCCAATACAGAGCCTCCACAAGGGCTTTACTTTATTGTTGCCAAAAATAACCAAAAAGACCCCAAAATATGGATTTTTATCCAGGATACGAGATTCCCATAACACTAGTACTAGTCCCCCTAACAATGCTTAATATTAAAGCCAACAGAAACTTCAATAACTGGTAAATCACTGCCCCCCCCCTTCACAGAGGTCTGCACTTCTAACATTAATGTCTATTTAGGTGCATATAGTTCCAAGCATTGTAGCAGAGGGTATTAGAGAACTTATACATGGGATAGAAAAAGACAGTGTATTTAACGCCCAATTTTCATGTAATTTGCGGAGGCTCAGTTTTTGCGGGTACTGTCATAGAAAAATGCCCTTTTTGACATTTTCATTGAAAAAATTGACAAAAGCGACAAATTACCTCTCCTAGATTTTGAAAAGTTTATTTACCCCCCCCCCTTCTAAATTTCAATGAATTGATGCCACTGGGCAGTTCCTCTCCATCCAGTCCTGGTGAACAAGTAATTATGTAAATGTTTTTGGGTGACCAACTCTAGAACTTTATTTAACAGAATTTCTTCTTTTATTAAAAGTTAGTTCACTTGCTTAACTCATAAACATGGCCAAGAATGCTCTTTACTTAATTAGCCTGATTCATAGAATCCAAAATTATCAATGGTAAAACAATTAAACAAAAGCCAACAAATTTTTCCCTTTTAAAATCACGTTTCAACAAGGAAGTTATCAATTTCTGAGGAAAACATTTTATGCCCTTTTTACATTTATTTTTATAGTTCGAAGAATAAACTTTCACATTTAGATTACGAATTAAAGTGGTGTCAGGAAAACAGCTCTACTAACACAGAGTTGACTTGAACGATTAACATTGAAATGCAATGAAAGGGGGTTTCACCAACAAAACTTTTTGCTCCATTTTAAAAGATAACAAATAGCTAAAAGCAAAAGATTGCCCGAATGTTCCTTTTGCGAAAAAAAAACCTTCACCTTCTTTTTTTTAAACCAGGAAGTGCCTAGCGATTTTAGAAAAACTTTAGTTAGACCCATCTACAAGAAGAGTAATAAAAGTGAATGGGGCAATTATTGAGGCAATATCTTGCCTCAATAATTGTAAGAAGCAAATTTCTTAGTATGATGATACCTTTTTAGGCTTAGAAAAGTTGTAGATAAAGCTTCAAGAGAAGAATAGTGTGATTCTAGGAAGGGGGGGGACGTGTACAGGTATCAGTTAAATGCGGCAAATGTCATTCAAGAACTAAGTTGCTTAGAAAACTAAAGCAACAAACAACAGCTCACCACAACACTAAGCCGCATAGGCAACTGCAGCTACACATACTCCTCCTCCTACTATCCACCAGTCTATCCAAAGCTAATTTTTTTTTTCACCTTCCCGGAAGTGCCATTCTTTTTATTTCTTTCTTATGACCTCTCTTCACCCCATTCAGCAAATCCTTCTTTTCATTTGGCCCGGATGGAAATGCAGAAAGCACAATCTTTGGCAAACTGCCATCCTCCATCGGTAAAACCTTTCTTTCATTATAGCCCTAGAAAGTGGGGGGAAACCAAATTTTTCGCATCACATACTTTTCGAAGATTTTAATTTTTTTTACCTTTTCGTTAAGTTTTCTTCGTTCTATGTGTTTTTATTATGAAATTTCTTGTTTTAAACATTGCTTTATCATTAATGTCATCTTATCTCAACCATTTTTCATTTTTTCAAAGTTTTCAGTCAGTTTTAAATATTTTGTACCTTGGCTAAAAGAAAAAAAAAAAAGCCAACCCGGGATTGCGATAATTTTTACTTTTAAATAAACCTTAGCTTATGTTATACAACAAAATCACTAAAATAGAGTAAGAAAAAATCATTCGTTTAAGATTTTTAATTTTACATGTAGCTTTGAACAATATCACTAATATAATTCAATATACCTTATATAATATGGCAAAAATAATATAATAATGTATCTAAATGTAACTGGGACCATGGGTATGGCACAAAAGGGAAAGACACCTATTTTTCAAAGCAAAATTATATTTGGGGGGTGTATCACTTTAATCCCATGGCTCGCTTGATGCACCCCAACTTTTATTCCTCGCCACTCTACTGGAGTAGGCAGCAAATCTACGATAGGAGCGTGTTTCACAGTTAGGGGTTGTGGTTTGCTAAAAATTACAGAAAAAAAATATGAATTTGCAGGGTTAGATCCAGAAGTTCAACAAGAGAAGTGGTTTTTAAAATTTGGAATGAGAAACTTTTGGATATTCCAGCATCAAAGCTTAAAGATGAGGGAGGCAGGGAGAATAAGGTCTGAGACTTAATTAGTAGAATATGGAAGGGGTACCCACTGTATCTTTTTCTGTTCAGCTATTTTTAGCAATGTCTTAAGACATGGGGAATGGATGGCAGGATTGGAGTACCATCCCATGTTGCTCTCCTAATTTAATTACTTCAAAGTTAATTTTTAAGTGAAACAACACTTTAGCAATACTAAGTTCGCCTCTTTTCGGCATTTTAACTATATCAACAAACTCAATTGGTAATACTCGATGAAGCATTAATTAGCAAACTCCATACTCGATGAAGAAAAAAAACATTTTTATTTGCACTTAAACTAGAGTTCGTAGTTGGTTCAATAGGAAATCACAAGTTAAGCTGGGCTGTGATGCATTTCTATTTAGATGGATTTTGTCCTAAAGAGCAAGCCAAAGACTATAGAAAATGGGAGGTGGTATTAGATAGAACATAGTACTAGATGTCACTGCGCCACCTTAGCTAAGTTGTTGGCGCGCTGAGTTGAGAATTCTTTGTCCAAGGGGCACGGGTTCAATCCCTGGCGTGGCCAGTTATTTGGTTTGGGACGGGGGTCATGGGCGTGACTTTGTAAGCTCAGTCAGAGTCGACCCAGATCTGAATGATACCTGAAGAAACCTGGAAAAGGTAAGCAGGAAGGGTGTGCAAAAGCATGGGATGGCTGGCACTCAGCAACTCATTGCACTTTATGGCTGAAGGGCCATGGAACGGAGATAAGCACCGCCGGTTTGGTCCTTAAGGGTCTAGTGCATTCATACTTACTTAGTGTTAGATGGGAAGGTGAAACACTCCTAAACATAGATTGTGCAGATAACGTGAGTGTCCTGTAAAAGTCTTGGAAAAATGAATAAATTTTGGGATGGGGATCAGTGGCGTGACTCTGTAAGCTCAGGCAGTGTTGTGTTTAGTGCTTTTATGCTTATGCTTGCTGCTTATTATCTTATGATTGCTGTTTGCTTATGTAGTTTTGTTGCAGGTCGGTTGGCTTAATAAATTATTCGACTGGTAACAATACATGGTGTCAGAAGTTTCAGAAATGGACAATCTTCTTCCATGCCCATCATTCAACTGGGAATCAGCCAGTCTACAAGCATGGACAAAATTTGAACAGCATGTAAATCTCATATTCAGCGGGCCCCTGAGTGGAAAGAATGCCAAACAACAATGTGCATACCTTCTTCTTTGGCTAGGAGAAAAAGGACGAGATGTCTTTAGTACCTGGACATTAACTTCAGAAGAAAAAGACAAACTTGATGTTTATCTTAAGAAATTTAAAGAGTACATTGCTTCTATAAGAGAGCTTAATAAGTCCATACAAAGGCCTATTGGATGATTGCAGCCCCCTCCAAACCATGCATAGCACTCCTGTTCAAAGGCAGAGGGCTAGGATCCTGTTACCTATGTTATTTAGACCATTTTTCTTACTTGAGAGGGTCCCTATTGGAATACATGCTTTAATTTATTAATTTAACACATTAAGGGATAAGTTTCTGTCTGGTCAGACGACTACATAGCTTCCTCGGGGGGGGGGGGGGGAGAAATCTGCAAAATTATCAAAACATATAAACTTCAAAACACACAAAAGGTCTGGAAGAAGGAAGGGGGAGGAGTCTGGGACAAGACCAGCCTTCTTGAATTTCTGAGGCTGGTACAACAATTGTAGACACATCACGTATACAGGGAAATTTCTCCCAGGACTGGGAAGTATCCAAGGAATTCAGAGAAATATTGGCTTAAAATTGCAACTTGGCTGTATCTATAGAGTCTACCTAACAGGAGGCGGTTGGAGATTGGCTGCGACTGGAATAAAAATGTCACAATTTTTTAGCTCTCAGAGTAAAAAACATAGTTCTTCTTAAATATTCTACAAATTGTTTTATCTTTAAGGGTGTTCCCATCCCTCTAGTATTTTAGAATGTTTACTTATACTTGGAATACAATTAAATTATTTTGGAATCAATTACAGCTGTTTAATACAAAAAACTAAATCATTGTCAGAGCCAGGGGGCACAGCCCATTTCAGTATGGGAAGCTAAGTTAAATTTATTGTATATATAAGTAAACATAATAAATTAAAACAAACATTAGGGAAATATTCCTGGCATGTAATTAATTTATGGGTATATTTTGGTTATCAGTTGCTAAGCCTGAAAAGCTCAAAACAGCATTAGTAGTCAAACTAAAACAATGACATCTATTCTTTAGTTGAAAATAATATAACCAACATCAAAGCTTACCTTGCAAAAGGACTCAGTTCAACCATATAGACAGAGTCAATGGAATTTTTGTTGACAAGCTTATTTAAAATTGAAGGATCTATTTGAAGAAGTCCAGATTCTGAAACGTTTTGACAAATCTCAATCCATGGTGGTGGTGCTTTTTCCATAATGTTGTCTAAAACATTAAAACCGAATATACTGAGAGGAAAAGATTGACTCGTGACTATTATAGGAACTGAACAAATTCCTCTACAAATTGTATATATTTCATTTATTTTCTTGTTTTTTTAAATAATGCTAGAAAATCCTGTGCCCCCTTCATGGAAATTCTCTTCCCTCATGATAAAAATTCCTCCATGAAAATATCCTCCCACGTAACCTTTTCCCCCGACCCACCTATTAATATTCAGCTTTGTAGCTGTCTTAATAGCCACCCCAATTGAATGAAGCATTTTCCTTTTTTGCAGTGAATAAGGTGAACTTATGGCTAGATTCTAAGCATCTGGCAATTAAGCATATTTTTGAATTTACATAAGTTACTATTTTTGAAAGTTAAAAAAGAAACTTTAGAAAACATATCAAAAATATGTTTATATTCATTTTTGTTAAGTATTTACAAGTAAGACAAACATTTCAGGGAGAGGGGGATCAAACCCATACCCCCACCTGTATATGGCTTTATTTGCAGTGCTTCAAAGTAGTATCATCTTAACTTATACTTATTGTTGAAAGGTTGTATCAAACAACTCCAACAAATTGTATAAGTTAGTATTTTAGAATTCCCTCCTTGACATTTTAGGCAGAGGCCTAAATGGTTGTCCATTGATTTTTGAATTAAAATGGTATAGTTGGGTTGAGGTTCTTTAAGGTTCAGCACACTCAGTTCAACCATTATAATGGAAAATTTCCATTGTATACTGAGAGGAAAAGGACATCAAATGAAACAAGACAACATATTTTTATATATAATGACAAACAAAGCAGATTGTACAGATCCAATTGGGTCTTTCTTTTACTCATCGAAAAATAGGCCTAAATGGTTGTTCTTCTTTGAAATAGAGGCTTTAGGTACTATTCCATTTAGGCCTTCACTTTTTCTACAAGATGTAAGGATGCATTCTGCCATATCAATTTGATGCATTCAATTTGAATTATAATTTTTTGTTTACAAACCTTTATATTTAACCTTCATTAGATATTTGGTATCAAAACAGCCAAAAGGGAGCTAGTCCTAATTTATTTTTATTCATACATATATTTAATTTAAGATCTGGTATTTACAGATAGTACTATCAAGATGGTCCAGTCAAAAGGAGCTACTTGTCAATAGTTCCAATAGGGATTGAGAGACAGAGTGATAGATAGAGGGGCAGAGGGATAGATAGAGCAACACAATGACCAAGGGATAGACAGAACAATGGGAATACAGAGGGATATACAGAGAGACAGAGTGACAGATACAGAGAAGGATACATAGAGGAACAGAGTGATAGATATAGGGGCAGAGGGATAGATAGAGCAACAAAAGGACCAAGGGTAGATAGAATGATGGAAACACAGAAGGACGGATAGAGAGACAGAGTGATGTATATATAGATATAGAGAGACATTGGGATAGATGAAGGGAAAAAGTGATAGATACAAAGGAAGAGGGATAGATTGAAGGACAGAGGGATGGATAGGAGACAGAAGGATAGATAGGAGACAGAGTGATAGATATAGACAGAGGGATAGATAGAGGAACAGAGTGACATAGGGACAGAAACACAGAGAGAGGGCAAAAAAAGACAAAGGGATAGATGGATGCAAAGATTGAGGTACAGGACTATTCCAAAGAGATTTAAAGGAATTTTCTTCCTGGGTAAGTCAGACTTCAGAGCTATCTTAAGTAGGATAAACTAATATGCATTCATTCTTTGCTCATCCTTTTTATTCAGAATGTGATCTACATGCTACTGGAATTTTGCCTTTCCACTGGGACTACATTACTGAAATGCTCAGTTTTTAGTATTTTATGGGATTGCCAGGTCTTTAATGACATTGACTTACGGGAAAATCAAATAAGGCAATGAGCTTATTTGCACTGAATTTGGAAATTTCAAAAAACCTCAGTGCTTGCACTTTAGAAAGGCACACACTTTCTGAATATTAGCAAACTATCTTTATTTGAATGCAAAACACTATTTTCAGGACCTGGTAGCTAGTACATCACTCTAGGCAAAGACATAAAAACTATTTAAAAATCTAGGATCAATAAGTTTTCATAATAAAATACTACATAATACTAATTATCCTGTTCACAGTTATTGCAATGACATGTATAAACTTGTTTACAATTAGGAAAACTGAATGAATGAACTGGCCAAATGGTGTATTTTAAAGGGTCAAACAAACATCTTGTTTCAAAAAATCAAATAAATTTCTTATAAATAAATGTCATTAGGCATTAGCGCTGTTTGTTTAAATGGTTTAATTCTTGTTGTAAATAAACATGTATCTATCTATCTATGTATAAACAAACGTAAGGATAAACATTACTGAAACCAAAAAATATTAGATATACAAAATTTTTGCTGCATTCCTCAACCACCTGTTGTTTGCCCTTGATTTTGAACTGAAAGCATGAAAACTTTCCAGAAAGCAGCTTAGAATACAACTGATACAACCAGTTGCTAATGGCAAACTGTGCTTACTAACTACCAATCAAAAATTGAACTGAAAAATTTAAAGGCAAATTTAACTAAACAGGTCCTGTCAATTGCAACACAGTGTGATAATTTAGCTGGTTTCAAAATTCAAATAAAATCTGAACTTTTCACAATACTTTTATATTGTAGTCTTTAAATTATATATTGATATCCTAACATTGTCGCTTCCCCTTTGCAAGCTGGTTCACACCTATGAAATACTGCATAATCATCAGTATTATTAAATACATCGTCTATAACTGTTAATTCTATATGAGACATATAAATTCTAAATATATATTAATCCTATATAAATACAAATAAATTTAAGGATAAATGCATCAAGGCCTGACAATATAGCCTCTGGAACTAGGAGATTTAATGTGTGTTTTATATGGATTATATAAAATTATATGTTGATAATTCAAACCAATTGGCATTTCATAACTTTCACCTGATAGCATTTTGACCCTATTTGTTGTTTTACCACATTAAATGGCACTTGGATGTAATCTGGTAATATTTTTTGCTACTTAAAAAAGAAAATAGGTTTAAAATTTATGAATTTTTGTTTGAATACACAGTTTCCAATATTCTATGATCAATACTTTGTTGCAAGAGGTATTTGGTTCAATAGTAACCAAAACGCTCTAGTCAAGCAATCTTAATGAAAATCATACCATCAGATTCAAAATACAAAATCTGGAAATTTACATTATTTTTTGGCAGAAAAAGGATAAAAAAGATTGAAAATAATCTTTCTGTGACCATTAAAAAACACATATCAATGACCATTCTTTTTAGAGATTAAATAAAAAAGACAAGTTTTTTCAACTGAAAGTAAGGAGCAACGTTAAAAATTAAAACAAACAGAAATTATTGCATATATGAGGGGATTTGCCCCCATGTCAATACCTCACTCTTTACGCTTAAGTTCGAATTTTATTCCAATTCTTTAAGAATAACCCCTGAATCACAAAGGCTGTTTAAATAGAACAAATAGCTCTCTTGAAAGAACTAAAAATTTTTTTAGCATAAACAGCAAGATATTGATGAGGGGGCAAACCCCCTCATATACTTAATAATCTGTGTTCATAATTTTAATGTTGCTCCTTACTTTCAGTTGAAAAAAGCTTGTTTCTTTATATAATTTCTGACTGTTTTTAAAATAGTGCTGGAGGAAATTCTCTTCTCCCATGATAAATTCATCCATGGAAAGATCTTCCCAGATAACCCCCTCCCTCTGACCCACCCCAGCCACCACAGAAAATCCCCCCTAATATGTCTGCATACTTCCCAATAACCAATATGATATGTGAACAGCAGGCAAAGTTCAAAACTTGCAGCCCTTCCCCTGGGAACTGTGGGGGATCAAGTCATCCTCAAAGAACATAGTTATTAGATTTTTTGACTATGCTGAACAAAATGGCAATCTCAAAATTTTGATCCAGAGACTTTGGGAAAAATGAGCATGGAAGGGAGCCTAGTTGCCCTCCAATTTTTTGGTCATTTAAAAAGGGCACTAGAACTTTTAATATTCATTTGAATGGGCCCTCTTGCAATGCTCTAGAACCACTGGGTCAATACAATCTGGAAAATCACAGAGAGGGGAAAGAGGTAAATAAAACAACAACATGTGAATCTAGGACATCAAGATATTCTATATGCAATACTTTATGAATAACTTGGATGGATTAAGTTAAAACTAAGAAGATACTTTCAATTAGAGAAGAAAAAAACCTTATAAGGTTCAAAATCCTACTTAAACAAATAGAATTGAATTTTCGAAACCTAAGCTAGAGTAAAGGAAAAGCATATTTTACAGAGAAAGAAAGTGTATACATTGGAAAAAATACATTTTATTCTGAAGTTATGGTAGGTACAGTCTGTCTCCTATGAAATTCTCTTAACCTCAGAAATGAGGAAATAGTAAGAGATAAGAGCTTGAAATTTTCATTTAAGTTTTACTGTAGGGTAGGAAACAGATGGGAATAAACAGATCACTAAACTATCCATCCAATGCTCTTTCCAGCTATAACATTTTCTGCTGTCTCAATTTGATTAAAGCCTCCCCTTCAAATGGGGCTAGGTGTAGCCCAAGGCCATATGCAAAAGCTTCCAAATTTTGTGGGTTTCCCATTATTTTTTGTTTATTTCTTATCCATAATGCCATAAAACCAATTAAAAAAATCTGCTAATAGTTGCTGTTGTCATAATTTTACCTAAGCCTCCCCTTCAAATGGGGCTAGATGTAGCCCAAGGCCATATTCAAAAGCTTCCAAATTTTGAGGGTTTCCCATTATTTTTTGCTTATTTTTCATCAATAATGTCAATAAAGCCAATAAAAAAAGTATGGTCATAATGAATTTGTTTTATATTGCATATGCAGATGGTCTGTTACATATTAGCTGTTCAAAGTCTTGCCAAGTTGACCCAGTTTGTTAATAAGCTGTTTGAAAAAAATAACTTATGCTAAATACTGAAAAGTGTAAATATTTAGTCTCTATTGCCCAACATCACAGCAGTGATCTAATTTGTGGCTCTTATTAAATTAAGCTAGTTCCTGTGTTGTGTTGGCTTGGGATTAGTATTTGATCCTCTATCTGCCATCCATTCTAGAGCACTTTTGGACTTTAAGAATTGACCTAAAGCAGATTCTGCTGAAACTGTTTCAAATTGTGGCAAAAATTCTTGCAAAAGATTGGCATGACTTTAATGAACTTACTGTGACCATTCCATTCAGGTTTCCACCCATTTTTTTTTTAAATAAGTGATATGCAGGACATTAGGGCATTGTGTATCCATTACCATAAATTCCTCCTATATCTACCTTGTCAAACAGTTTGTGGTAACAAACTGTAGTAAGGAGCAACCTGGGTCAATAGTAACCAAAACTCTAAAATATGGAATTTTGATACCAATAGCTACACCAAAAGAATCGCATTTTAATGCTGATTTTAGATATATAAATTTCATCAAGTTTAGTCTTACCCATCAAAAGTTAGGAGCCTGAGAAAATTTGTGTTATTTTAGAAAATAGGGGGAGACACCCCCTAAAAGTCATAGAATCTTAACGAAAATCACACCATCAAATTCAGCATATCAGAGAACACTGCTGAAGAAGTTTCAAGCTCCTATCTACAAAAATGTGGAATTTTGTACTTTTTGCCAGAAGGCACATCACAGATGCGTGTTTATTTGTTGTTTTTTTTCCAGGGGTGATTGTATCTACCCAGTTGTCCTAGAATGTTGCGAGAGGGATCATTCTTACGGAAATGAAAAGTTTCTAGTGCCCTTTTTTAAGTGACCAAAAAAATTGGAGGGCACCTAGGCCCCCTCCCATGCTAATTATTTTCCCAAAGTCAATGGATCAAAATTCTGAGGTAGCCATTTTATTCAGTGTAGTCGAAAAACCATATAATTATGTCTTTGGGGACGACTTAATCCCCCACAGTCCCCATGGGAGGGGCTACAAGTTACAAACTTTGACTTGTGCTTGCATATAGTAATGGTAATTGGGAAGTGTATAGGCATTTTCAGGAGGATTTTTTGGTTGGAGGCAGGGGTTGAGAAGAGGGGGATATGCTGGGGGAGCTTTCCATCAAGGAACTTGTCATAGGGGAAGAAAATTTCCAAAAATTTCCAAGAAGGGAGCATAGGATTTACTAGCGTTTCTTAAAAAAAACAATGAGAAAATAAATATGAAAACATTTTTTTTTCTGCTGGAAGTAAAAAGCAGCATTAAAACTTAAAACGAACAGAAATTATTACCCTTATCAGGGACTCCCTTCCTCCTAATACTTTGCTCTTTATGCTAAAGTATTTTTAGTAATTTCAACAATTTATTCTGTGGCTTTTGTGATTCAGGGGTCATTCTTAATGAATTGGGACAAAATTTAAGTTTTAGTGTAAAGAGTGAGGTACTGACGAGGGGGCAAACCCCCTCATATATGTAATGAAAACATGAGAATACAAAAGTTCTTTACATAAGCTAATTTATAAGTTATGTATATCTTTTACTAATAAAAAGATTTGTAAAAAATTAAAAGTTCTAGATACCTTTTTAATTAACTGAAAATCGGAGGGCAACTAGGCTTCCTCCCCTGCTCTTTTTTTCTCAAAATCATTTGATCAAAATTAAGAGAAAGCCATTTAGCCAAAAAAAAAAATATGCCAATTTTGTTTTAATTATTCCTCTGTGGAGAGCCAAAATCAAAATATGCATTGATTAAAAAACGTTCAGAAATTAATAAAAAAAACAAGTTTTTTTGAATGAAAGTAAGGAGCAACATTAAAACTTAAAACAAACAGAAATTATTTTGTATATGAAAGGGGCTGCTTCCTCATCAACGCCCCACTCTTTATGCTAAAGTTTTTTACTGTTTTAAAAAGAAGAATTGAGACAAAGAGTCAAACTAAAGACCAGACAAAAGAACACTTTGCAGCATATCTCCAGATGTGATTACCAAGCTCTCAAAGACCCTGATCAGACTGAAATTAGAATTCGGGATTTGCATTGCTACTCTAGCCAAAAACAGTGGTACATCAATTCTGGAATTGGTGCAACAATATGCAACTAAATGCATAAAGGGATTTTAACATCTTCTATATCCTACCTGATTAAGCTCAAACTACCATCTCTCACATATAGATGTAGGCAAGGAGATGTGTTAATGACAAACAAGTTAGCATATGACCAGAGTATCATCCCTAACCTGTTCCAGATTGTCAGTTCACCAAGTACTTGAGGCCACCCATTGAAGCTTTATTGAAAATATGCAAACACCAGGATACAAAACAAATTTTTTTCTAACCATGTAGTCAGCCTATGGGACTTTCTTAGCCAGAATGCTATTATGTCTCCCAGTGTTGAAGCCTTCATGTCTGCAGTTGATAAAGACTAGTGCAAGAAACCTTGGCTCACAGTATGGAATGCACCTAATGAGTTCAGTTATCATCATTAGTGACTGGCATTCACAGGACTTGTCCTTATTGCTGGCAAGTATGATTTAAGGTAATTACAGTAAATTCCTTCTATGGGGTAAAGGTACCAATAATTTGATAGTTTTTGTAAGAAAACATTTTTTCTAATCCAGAAGGCTTAATTTAAAGACTTTTGGTTTGAAAAGGGTTTCAGTATGTAGGAAAAACATCTACAAACCTAATTGTTTGATTAGAGGTTTGAAGTTTTATCAGAAAAGAGCACAAAACAGTGATTTTCTTAAAATGGAGCATTTTCACCTACAAATTCAACACAAATCTTTAACAAAAAGAAAGGCAAGAAAGAAAATTAAAGAGTTGATAAGATTTTTTTTCAGGCAACACATTTGAGGTGTTTTTGACAAAAAATTGGTTTCAGGTTCTCTGTGTTCAACCAAGCAAAAATTTAAAGCATTTTAAGGTAAAATTCTAGTTAATTGACTTCTTGCTATCTCAGAAACGGTTTAGGTTAGGAAAATGAAACTTTCAGGAATGAATCCACAGATTAAAGTATGTCCTAGGAAGGTATTTTGAAGTAGCTACCTCCACTCCTTCTCCCTCTAGAGGGCCCTGACCTTTGATGACCTTTAAAAATATGTGTGCTATAAAAGTGAAACCTTGCAAAATAGATCTTCTGCTCAATTGAATTACAACAAAATTGTTTTCAGCTTCATAACTTTGCTCAATTCCATTTTATAAGGTTTCAAAGATATGCAAATATATTTCCTAAATTTTGAAAATAAACATTAATATGGCTCAAAATTCTACTAAATTAACAAGAATTGTATTTTCAGAACCAAAGGCAGAGAAAAAGCAACTAATAACTGAAAATTAATGTAAAATGTTGTTTTGTCAAAATTTCAATAGACATAGACCTGTCATGTAGGCAAATTTCAGGGCCCTCTAGAAGGAGAAGGAGTGGAGGTGGGTATTTTAAAATACCTTCCCAGGACATACTTTGGCCTGTATAACTATCCCTGAAAGTTCCATTTTCCTAACCTAAACCCTTTCTGAGATAGCAAGAAGTCAATTAACTAGAATGTTACACATTTTATTCTTACAGGTTCTAAGCATGTAAGACATAGGTTCCCAAATTGTAACACACAATTTTTTGAATGGCATGGTTGGATATGGGTCCTGAGAAGACATTTGTCTTTGTTGAACATGACACACAAAGCAATAGTCCACACAACCTGTGTTGTTGGATTTAGGTGGCCTGGAAACAAGGCTAAGGATGTTCCTGTTGATAGTCCTACAGCTTGTATCTTTATCTGGCCTCATTGAATGGGGATACAATTACAACCTATAAACTTATTAGTTATTTTTCCTCTTCGTTGGAAAAACTTTCATGATCAAAGGCACATATCTCACCATTAAAATGTTTATCAGGTCCACTGCTACCTATTCCATATTTCAAAAGTTCTCATTACTGCTGTGGGTGTGTTTTTAATAGTCTTCTATTTCTTCAAAGAATAAAATATGTAAGCAGTGGACTTTAAGATAACAGGGAAATAAACAATTGCGTTTTCCGCTATCAAACAGGATTCTTAGAAAAAGATTGACGAATCGCAACCTGTGGAACAACAAAGTTTTTAAACACAGCTCACGACTGGTCAAAATCAAAAATTGAAATTCACAACCATCTTTTCAAAAGTAAATGTTGAATTCACAGTTTAGACTATGAATTTATCCTTGCATCAGGCGCATAGGATTTTCTTTGAAGACTGAAAGGAAATCCTTAAAAAGAATATTTAAAAAGGACATTCCTGAAAAATGCTTAGCCAAAAATTAATTGCTATGCCACGAAATGACCACACCTGTTGATAAGAAACTCCAAAATTTACGAAAGGACGTATGCTTTTCCTTGATTTTATTATTTTAATTGTAATACCAGAAATAAAACACTAAAACAAAAAATTGCTAGAGCCCTATTTTCCCTATTCACCGATTGCACTTTCTAGCTGAAGGATGTTCAGACAGAAATCAGCATCGCCGGTTTAGAATATAAGGGTCTAACACTAAACCCTTTACCTTCAGCCCTAATTTACTCCAAATAAGGGACGATTAACACAATGTCTCTCCCTTTTCTGCCAGATTAATCTTACAGATGGGAAAAACGCTGTTCAAAGAACAAAATTCTACTAATTTCAAAAGGCTGTACCTTACCACTTGTTCCGACTGCTAAAATTTTGCGTGAAATCCTGCGGCATGCGACAAATGACACAAATTGTGCTACAAACGACGCAAAGCCATCCGTTTTACTGGGATGTCGGATGCGTTGAATAATTTTAACTCATACAACAAATCACGAGCGGTGTTCTGATTTAAAATCTTTACATAAAAAAAACTAGTTTTTTTAACTGAAAGTAAGGAGCGACATTAAAACTTAAAATGAACAGAAATTATTCCGTATATGAAATGGGTTGTCCCCTCCGCAATCCCTTGCTCTTCACGCTAAAGTTTTTATTTGTTTGTAAAAGCAGAATTGTGGAAAAGAGTCAAACTTTAGCGTAAAGAGCAAGGGATTGCGGAGGGGACAACCCATTTCATATACGGAGTAGTTTCTGTTCGTTTTAAGTTTTAATGTCGCTCCTTACTTTCAGCTAAGAAAACTATTTTTTTATGTAATTCCTGAACATTTTTGAATTAATGCATGTTTGATTTTGGCTCTCCACACATAAATTATCAAAATGAAATTTGCATATCAATTCCTTTTTTGGCTAAATGGCTTTCACTTAGTTTTGATCTGACGATTTTGAGAAATAAGGGGTGGGGAAATCCTAATTGCCCTGCAATTTTTCAGTTACATAAAAAGGCAACTATAAATTTTAATTTTTAACGAATGTTTTTATTAGTAAAAAATATACGTAACTTAAGAATTAGCTTACATAACAAACTTTAATATTCTTAAATTTTTATTATGTATATGAGGGGGTTTGTACCCTCGTTAATACCTCGCTCTTTGCACTAAATCGTAAGTTTTGTCCCAATTCTTTAAGAATGACCACTGAATCCGAAAGGCCGTAGAATAAATAGTTGAAATTACTAAAAATACTATTGCATAAAGAGCGAGGTATTTATCTGCTCCTAAAGACCTCGCTCTTTATGCTAAAATATTTTTAGAACCCTTCATATGCGTAATAATCTCTGTTCGTTTTAACGTTTCAATACTACTCCTTACTTTCAATTGAATAAAAACTTTTCCATGTTTATTTTTTCATTGTTTTTTTTCATAGTAATTTTAGAAAATCCTGCGCCCTTTTCAGGTTAGGTTAGGTTCCCCCATGGGAGAAGGAAAGTAATGATTCATTCAATAACGGTTTTGAGGTAGGAAATGGGCTCATCCCCCTTTTCAACATGTGATTTTTAGCAGAAGATTAGGAATGTTGCTCTTCGTTTGAAAGAGAATGACGTGAACATTTTTGATGCTTGTTATCAGAGGCAGAAAGTTGGCTTTCTACCTTTTCACTGTAAGTAGCTAGTTGAGAGAGTGAGTAGAAATGGCTAAACTTCAAAAACCATTTATGAGTAGAACATGTGATTTTCTACTGATGGTGTAGAAAATTTCTCCAAGGAAAGATCCTCCCACATAGCTCCCTCCCCTCAACCCCACCCCCAAAACCCCAAAAAAATCCCCTAAAAACGCTGTATACTTCCCAGTAACCATTATTATATGTAAACACTGGCCGAAGCTTGTAACTTGTAGCCCCTCCTCCAGGGACTGTGGGGGAATAATTCATTCCATAAGACATAGTTATTATGATTTTTGACTATGCGGAACAAAATGGCTATCTCAAAATTTTGATCCGTTGACTTTGGAGAAAAATGAGCGTGGGAGGGGGCCTAGGTGCCCTCCAATTTTTTTGGTCACTTAAAAAGGGAACTAGAAATTTTCATTTCCGTTAGAATGAGTCCTCTTGCGACATTCTAGGACCACTTGGTCGATACGATGACCCCTGGAAAGAAAAACAAAAAAAAAACAACAAAAAAACAAACAAATAAACACGCAACCGTGATTTGTCTTCTGGCAAAAAATACGAAATTCCACATTTTTGTAGATAGGAGCTTGAAACTTCTACAATAGGGTTCTCTGATACGCTGAATTTGATGGTGGGATTTTCGTTGAGATTCTACGACTTTTAGGGGTTGTTTCTCCCTATTTTTTAAAATAAGGCAAATTTTTCTCAGGCTCGTAACTTTTGGTGGGTAAAACTAAACTTGATTAAACTTATATATTTAAAATCAGCATTAAAATACGATTCTTTTGATGTAGCTATTGATATCAAAACCGCATTTTTTAGATTTTTGGTCGCTATTGAGCCGGGTCGCTCCTTACTACAGTTCGTTACCACGAACTGTTTGAAAAAATTATAAACAAAGTCAAGGAGTTGATTGAAAAACTTATTTTGGCTAAATTTGAATTCTTCTAGAGTTTGTCACAGCGACGCAAAAGTTTGCGTTTCTTTGTGAACCTCCATCCGATTCTGTCGTGCTTCTGTTCCACCAGAAAAAAATCGTGTCGGGATTGACGCAGCAGTGGGAACCAGGGGGTTGGTATTTGCACTGGTTGATCGACATTAGTTTTTTGCTTGAATGTTGGTCAGTGTCCAGCTAGATAAGTTACGACAATGATGCATAATTAGCACTGCAGCTATCTGTAATACAAGATGTTTTTTGCCACACTGATGTCAGCTAACGGTGTTAATGGAACAGTGGATACAGAATTGTTGGATAAAACTTTGTCAAGGCGTATTAATGAATGAAAATTTAAGAAATAACGAGCTTGAAAATATAGAAGTCAATAAACTCTAAAGTAGATTTCAAGTTGTTTTTCAATGAATTGTTGGGTATGGTACATTGCAATTACAGTGAATTGTTGGGTATGGTGAAAATTATGTTTCTTCTTAATTTTATTATTTTTAAAAATTCTTGGAAATTTGAGGCAAAACAGAAAAGTCTAGAAAAAATCTAGGTAAAATAAAAGAAATCGATCGGAAAAATTTACAATGAATATAATGTAACGGGCAATCATATCAAAATCAATAAATGTTTTAAATCTTCGAATAGACTTTCCTTTGTTTGTATAGCTTCCTATATTATTTTTGTATAAAAAGCGTTGAAATAGCTTGCAGTAAATTGTTTTTATTAATAAAACGAATAAGTCTTGATAAATTTTAAAATATTGTGTTCTTATTTTTGAAAAATTGATTGTTTAACAATTTAAAACAAATTTCTTCTTATATTTTTCAGAAAAATAAGACTATGGAGCAATAAAATGTTACATATGACATGCTCAAGCGGTAAATATTTTCAGCCCCCCCCCTTACTCCTTTTTACTTTATAATTTTAATTTCCATTTGCAAATTATTAGCTTTCTAATTTTTGGTCGCAAAACTATATTGTTTCAATTTTAATTATTACATTATCTTTTTAATTTTACGAGTTTTCATTGGGTTAATTTTGTGGGTTAATATTGTTTGACATTTCAACGTCTCTGACATCGGCCATTTTATAGTTTTTTCATTGTTGTTTGTTTTGTGTTCTTTTTTATTTATTGACGCTGAAGTGCGAAATCGGTCCATTTGGGCTTGTAATGGGTATTTTTCAGTTATAAATGTATCTTGTCTTGCATATGGTACCGGTACACTGATTTCACCCTGTTGAAATTTTGACCACAGAAGAGAGGAGCATTTGACTGAACTGGTGTTAAATTTGGTATATCAGAACTGTGACTATGTTTGACACTGCCATGATGTGGGAATACGACAAAGAGTCCAATTACGACTCCAATGATAAAACAGGGTTTTTCCAGCCTGAGACGTGCGAGCATCGATGAGCTACATGATTGGCAAATTTTTAAACTTCTCTTTGGATAGTATCAAATTGTCTCTTGTGGAGCAGTTTTAGTCGAGAAATAGTTAGCTACATTATAGCTTAATGTTTGCAACGCTCAAACCAATTACTAGCTGAGTATTTAAAATGTTTAAACATGCAAAGAATGTCAGGCAGCTTTCATATTCCATATGTTGCCATCAGAAGCTAAAAAACCTCAAAGGGAAGAAAAAATCGTCCCAAGAATGGCTTATAAGGCAGAACACTGACGAATATGTCAAGTTGGCTAAAATAGAAAATTACAGGTTTGTTTGGGTAATTTGGAGGAGAAGGACCATTTTGTAGGATATGTCTTGATATAAGGAATACTGAGTAATGTTTATATTAATGGACTATACATATAGCTAAGAAATAAACTTATTTGTAGAGTCAGAATTGCGTCCTGAGTCCAAATTTGTTTTTCTTTTGCATCAGAAATGCACCTTACCCCCAGTAAATGTATCACAGTTCATATTATTGACTCACTAATAAAACACACATACCACTTGATATATTTTCTTATGGTCCTAATATAATAATTTCTTCTATTGCAAATTCAAAATTAAGTACTTTTTGACCTAACCTAACTAGCCTATAATTAATTTTGGCACTGAGTAAATGCAGTAGCTTATTATTTTTTCAAAAACAACCAAGAAAACAGAGCTGAGAATACATAGTAGTATTTTCTGGAAAACAACCATTAGGCCTAGATCATACTTTAATTGTAATTTTTTCATTTTTAAAAGCTCAAAAAGTGCTTAAATTTGAATTTGCAATTGAAGCAATTATTATATTCCTAAGGAGCATTTAAAAGGCATCAAGTGGTATGTTCACTTTATTGGTAAATCAACAATTCAAACTATAATACATTTACTCCCCCCTCCCATTTGTATGTAAATTTGGGGTATAGTAAAATTCTATTCAAGCTACTTTTCACTATCTTGGAAAGGGGCTAGTTTAGGAAAATGAAAAGTTGGTAAAAATCTAGTTAATTGACTTCTTGCTATCTCAGAAAGAGTTTAGGTTAGGAAAATGAAACTTTCAGGGATGAATCTATACACTAAAGTATGTCCCAGGAAGGTATCTGAAGCAACTATCTTCACTCCTTCTCCCTCTAGAGGGCTCTGACCTTTGATGGCCTTTAAAAATATGTGTGTTTTAAAAGTGAAAGGTAAGATTCTAGTTAATTGACTTCTTGCTATCTCAGAAATGGTTTAGGTTAGGAAAATGAAACTTTCAGGGATGAATCTATGACTAAAGTATATCCTGGGAAGGTATTTTGAAGCAACTACCTCCACTCCTTCTCCCTCTAGAGGGCCCTGACCTTTAAAAATATGTGTGTTCTAAAGATGAAACCTTCCAAAATAGATCTTCTGCTTAATTGAAGTACAACAAAATTGTTTTCAGCTTCATAACTTTGCTCAATTCCATTTTATAAGGTTTTAAAGATATGCAAATACATTTCTTAAATTTTGAAAAAAAAACAACATTGATATGGCTCAAAATTCTACTCAGATAACAGGAATTGCACTTTCAGTACTAAAGGCAGAGAAAAAGCAATTAGTAACTGAAAAATAAGGTAGCCTAAAATGTTGTTTTGTCAAAATTTCAATAGGTAGAGACCTGTCATATAGGCAAATTTCAGGGCCCTCTAGAGGAAGAAGGAGTAGAGGTGGGTACTTGAAAATACCTTCCTGTGACATACTTTAGCTTGTAGACCCATCCCTGAAAGTTTCATTTTCCTAACCTAAACCCTTTCCAAGATAGCAAGAAGTCAATTAACTAGAATTTTACTAAATGAAACCTTGCAAAATAGATCTTCTGTTTAATTGAAGTACAACAAAATTGTTTTCAGCTTCATAACTTTGCTCAATTCCATTTGATAAGGTTTTAAAGATATGCAAATACATTTCCTAAATTTTGAAAAAAAAACATTGATATGGCTCAAAAATCTACTCAAATACCAGGAATTTGATTTTCAGAACTAAAGGCAGAGAAAAAGCAACTAGTATATAAAATTAAGGTAAAATGTTGTTTTGTCAAAATTTCAATAGGTATAGGCCTGTCATATAGGCAAATTTCAGGACCCTCTAGAGGGAGAAGGAGAGGAGATGGGTACTTGAAAATACCTTCCCGGGATATACTTTAGCCTATAGACCAATCCCTGAAAGTTTCATTTTCCTAACCCAACCCCTTTCCAAGATAGCAAGAATTACCTAGAATTTTACCAAAACTTTCAGTAATGAATCTAGGGCTGAAAAACACTCTGGGGAGGTGTTGGGGAGGTGTTGCCAAGCTTCCATGTTGACCCTATTCTGATCTTTAACATTTCAAAAAAATTTCTACTTAACAATAGGGTTGTTACTAGCCAAAATATTTTTTTTTGAGGGGGTAGATATTTTACCAACTGGGTAGTTATTTTTATGGACATTTTTTTAAATACGCTAATTAGCACTAGGCCTATGTCCATTTTGACTACAATGCCTAAAATCACTGCACAAATCAGTAGAACCACTGCATTTACAAACTGAGATTCAGGTTTTGGTATATATCATGTCACTATTTTAATGCTGTTTATTTCACCAAATAGAAAATGGTTGCACCATCTGTTAAAACTGCTGTGTTTACCAATCAAGTTTAAAATTTCTGTAGATAACTTGTAAGTATTTTTGTGGTCTTTATTGAACCAAACAAAGAATTTTAGCAGTATCAGAAAAATTGTGGTGTGAATTGTCACAATTTTACCAACATCTTTTTTTTTACCAATTAACCAAAAAAATGGAGGGGTGTGTCATCTCTTCCCCTCCCCCCAATACATGACATCCCTGCTTGACAGATCTATACCTGTTGAAATTTTACCTTAATTTTCTGTTATCAGTTTCTTTTTCTCTGGTTTTAGTTCTGAAAATACAAATCCTGTTATTTGAGTAGAATTTTAAGCCATACCAATGGTTTTTTTCTAAATTTAGGAAGTGCATTCACAGATCTTTGAAACCTCTTAAGGTGGGATTTGTCAAAGTTATGAAGCTGAAAATGGTTTTGTTGCACTTCATTTAAGCAGAAAATCAATTTTTCAAGGTTTCATTTTCATAACACACAGATTTTTAAAGGTCATCAAAGGTCACTGCCCTCTAGAGGGAGAATGAGTGAACGTAGCTACTTCAAATATCTTCCCAGGCCATACTTTATCATGTAGACCAATCCCTGAAAGTTCCATTTTCCTAATTTAACCCCTTTCCCAGATAGCAAAAATTAACTAAACTAGAATTTTTACCACCAAAAGTTTAAAAGTGTTTTCCTAAAAAATGAAACAAACTGACTAGTGAGAATAAATTGCCTTTTATAGCTGATTCATGATTGGTAATTATTATCTTCCTTAGTCTTAATGTTAAAATGTTACTTTGAAAACAATTTAGCAAAAATTTTAAAAAAGGAAAAAAACCTTGAAATATAATATCAGTTTTGTTTTTATGTCGCTTTGACAGGTTTCAGGCTCTTTTTAAAAATTAAAAAAAAAAAAACTTTATAGAAAAAATTCTACAAAGTTGGTTTTTAACTTTGTTCCACACCTCCATCAGCTGCAAGTGGCAATTTTTTCTCACTGGAGAGTTTTATTAAAAACTTGTTTAAAATGTTTTGCAACTATAGACTGTTTTACCTTTTGGTGCCCCATTAAGGGTTCAGAATGGGATTTGCCCCAGAAACAGTTATTTAACTATGAAAGAGCCTAATACAAGACATCAAATTATGTATTTTCTTTCATCCTAGCTAAATTATGTTTTAAATTACCAATTTATCAATATTGTGGTAATAGTCTACAATTGGGTGTGTTGAGAAGAATACATGTTAAGAAAGCAGTTCTACTTACTAATATGCAGAAAAATTTTAATTAACGCATTTTTAAAGCCCCATCCACTCTACTTTACCCACCCCCCTCCATAAATACAAATATATAGTAAAAACTATATATTTCCCATGCATCACTCTTGTTTCACCTGGCTCATCCATAAAATGAGTCAAAACTGATGAAATCAAGAAACAGTAAAGGACATAGAAATTGTATAGTTTAGTTTAATCCATATATTTTTGATTAGTGCAAAGGGGCAGGGGGAAAAGTGTAGTGAAAGTACCTTTGAAATGTGACAACTACAATTTATCTGCATGTTTTGAAGCAAGAGTTGTTAATTTTAACTTATTTCCTTCTCAATAGCCCCAATAGTAAGCTAATATTGATATTTTGAAGCACTAATTTTACTCCTTCTTCCTCTGAAAGATGCTGAGCTTTAACTACCTTTGTGTTATAAAAGCAAAAAACTTTACAAAACTGATATTCTGCTCAGATGAGGCATAATAAGTTGTTTTTAGCTTCAAACTTCTGCTCAATCCCGAATTCATCTAATTTTAAAGATCTCTAAGCCTATTCCTAAAATTTTATGAAGAAAACTATTGATACAGTTTAAAATTATGTTGAAATAACAAGAATTGTATTACCACAATTACAGCCAACTAAAACAAGATTAAAGATCAAAATTGAAGCAACATTTTTTATCAGGATTCAGGTATAAACCTGTTATAATGCAATCTTTTAAGCCCTAGAAATAAGGATAGACATCATAGCTTTGACATGTCTTTCCAAGGTTTTTTTTTTGGGCCTGGGCACATTCCTGAAACTTTTGTTTGTGTAGCTCGACTACTTTTTAAGATAGCAAGAAGCCCTTAAACTAGAACTCTACCTAATTTCTTACTGTATATATTCAGTATCAAACTATTCTAATAATCTGATTATCATGTTTCCTTCCATTTTTGTCCATATTTTTATATCATTTCAAATATTATTTCTATCCAATATTGCAATCAATCTGCTAGCAACTTGATTAGTGCCCCTTTATGACAATGCCCCTTGATCTTTTGTTTACTCTCCCAAATTTTGCTTGTTAATAGCCCTGGTCTGTTTAATACCTTTTTTTCCTCTGTCATATTTCAGTTTCTTTAAATCTGGATCACATATCCTTGTGCATGCTAATGTGCTCAAGCCCTGTCTCTTATAGCAGCCTTTTTATTCCCTTTAAATCTGTTTTTCACATTTTCTAGCACTCTTTGTCTATTTTTGCTATGCTGCTGTTTTGTTGCAGTAGATATTTTGGTTGCTCAGTTCTGATAATTTCATTTGTTTTTTTTTCTTTCTGTCTGGCTTCCTGTCTATATACCATAACAAAGAAATAACAAAACAATATACAGATTACATTTTGTAACATAATGCTTAAAAACTAAAATAAAATAAATTTTAAAATTTTCAGGTATTTTTTGAGGTGCAGTCAAAAAATAGAACTTGCTAAAATACTATAGATATTTTTTCATTTAATATAATAATCTAAGATATTTTGAATTAAGGCTATTATTGTACAACATTATTTCAGTTGAATCTTTCTATGATCTAACCAAAGTATCTTAAATTGTTCTCTAATTTCTTTTTTCCTTACCCATCTATTTTTTTTTTCATAAATATACAAGTTTCATCAAGTTTAGTCTTACCCATCAAAAGTTACAAGCTTGAGACAATTTGTGTCATTTTAGAAAATAGGGGGAAACACCCCCTAAAAGTCATAGAATCTTCAGAAAAATCACACCATCAGATTTAGCATTTCAGGGAACCCCACTGTAGAAGTTTCAAGCTCCTATCTACACAAATACAGAATTTTGTATGTTTTGCTAGAAGACATATCACAGATGCATGTTTATTTGTTTTTTTTTGTTTTTTTCCTAGGGGTGATTGTATTGACCCAGTGGTTCTAGAATGTTGCAAAAGGGCTCATTCTAACGGAAATTAAAAGTCCTAGTGCCCTTTTTAAGTGACCAAAAAATTGGATGGAACCTAGGCCCTTCCCATATTATTTTTTTTCCCAGAAAGTCACCAGATCAAAATTTTGAAATAGTCATTTTGTTCAACATAGTCAAAAAACCTAATAATTATTTCTGTTGGGATGACGTAATCCCTGGGGGAGGGGCTGCAAGTTACAAACTTTGACCATTGTTTACATACAGTAATGGTTATTGTAATGGTTATTGGTTATTGTAATGGTTATTATATGGTTATTGTATGGTTATAGTAATGGTTATTGGGAGATGTCCAGATGTTTCCAAGGGGACTTTTTTGTGTTGAAGGGGAAGGGTAGGAGGCTGAGTGGGTGGATCTTTCCTTGGGGGAATTTATCATGAGGGAAAAGAATTTCCGTGAAGGGGCTGCAGAATTTTCTAGCATTATTTAAAATAAAAAGCAATGAGAAAAAAAAGTTTTTCCAACTGGAAATAAGGAGCAGCATTAAGACCTAAAACGAATAGAAGTTATTACGTATATAAGGGGGTTCGTCTCCTCCACAATACCTTGCTCTTTATGTTAAAGTATTTTTAGTAATTTCAACTATTTATTTTACAGCCTTTGTGATTCAGTGTTCATTCTTAAAGAATTGGGACAAAATTCAAGCTTTAATTTAAAGAGTGAGGTATTGACGAGGGGGCAAACCCCCTCATATATATAATAAAAATATACAAATATAGAAGTTCGCTGCGTAAGTTATTCATAAGTTATGTATATTTATTACTAATAAAATGTTTGTAAAAAAATAATAAAAAGTTCTAGTTGCCCTTTTAAGTAACCAAAATCTGGAGGGCAACTAGGCCTCCTCCCCCACCCCTTTTTTATCAAAATCGTCCAGTCAAAACTATGAGAAAGCAATTTAGTCAAAAAAAAAAGTAATAATATGCAAATTTCGTTTTAATTATTCATGTGCGGTCAGCCAAAATCAAAACATGCATTAATTCAAAAACATCCAGAAATTAAATAAAAAAAAACAAATTTTTAACTGCAAGTAAGGAGCAACATTAAAACTTAAAACAAACAGAAATTATCCCATATATGAAAGGGGTTGTCCTCTCTTCAACGCCTCGCTCTCTACGCTAAAGTTTTTATTGTTTTAAAAAGTAGAGTTGTGAGAAAGAGTCAGACTTTAGCGTAAAGAGCGGGGTGTTGAAGAGGAGACAACCCGTTTCTTATATGGAATAATTTCTGCTCGTTTTAAGTTTTAATGTTTCTCCTTACTTGCAGTTAAAACAAATTTTTTTTTTATTTAATCAATCCAAGGCAGCATTTGTTTTTACTTGCAGATACTTGTAACATGACATTGTGATTGCAGCTATGGCTACAATCATGATGTACCAGTGTTCAGTTCTATATGTAATAATATTTTTTATATTAAGTTTACAAGTCTTTTATTGTTTTAAAAGTAGAGTTGTGACAATGAGTCAAAATTTAGCGTAAAGAGCGAGGTGTTGAGGAGGGGACAACCGCTTTTGTATACAGAATAATTTCTGTTCATTTTAAGTCTTAATGTTGCTCCTTACTTGCAGTTAAAAAAACTTGTTTTTTTTTAATCAATCCAAGGCAGCATTTGTTTTTATTTGCAGTTATTTGTAACATGGCATTGTGATTGCAGCTATTGCTGCAACACTGATGTACCGGTGTTCAGTTCTATATGTAAATTTACGTGTTTGTTTCTATATGTAAACTTTTTTATAGATGTTACTATCCCTAAGGATAGTTAGAGATATTAACATTTTAATAAAAAATAATATTACTCATGAAATGAAAACAGAATATTAATTTTTAAAATCTAAAATAATGCTCTTAAAGCAGTGACACGTTTTAACCTTTGATCCTCTTCAGTATCAAGATTAAATGAATGATCAACTGCCAACATAATCATTCAACTGATTTCAGTTGAATGATTCAGTTGATCATTCAACTGAATGATCAACAGTGTTTTAACATTGTACATGAACAATGTCACAGCTGGAAACTATTTCAGGGCAAGGTTGAGGCGTCGTTTCTAGTTTGAAGGAAAGTATTTTTTGATCAGATTAACAATACATTAAACAATACATTGTCATCTTGATTTTTCTCTTTTTTTACATGACTTTCCAAAAATTACTGGGAAAACACTACTATTTTAATGATTTTGTTTCTTCTATCCCTTGATTTTTTTTCAAATGGGAGATAATTCATTTTTTTTAAATTTAGGGCTCGCAGTGCATTCAAGCTGATTGAAATGGACGATCATTACCGTTTTCTTCGCCCTGGACAGACGGTCTTAGATTGTGGAGCTGCTCCTGGAGCATGGTCCCAAGTACTTGCAAAAAGAACAAATGCCAATGGGGAGCAAGGTACTTCAAAATATTCTAAAGTGTGATTGAAATACTTTTGAGCGTAACAGGTGTACTTTTAAAGTATTGTATGCCTAAATGAATATATATATATATATATATATATATATATATATATATATATATATATATATATATATATATATATATATATATATATATATATATCTGAAGGTTTTTGTAGCGACCACGTCCCCATTTCCGTAGCTGTTCCTATCCAGGGTCCCAATGTTCTACTTGATCGTAAATGGCAAAACCGAAAAATGTGGGGAAAAAACAGATCCCTCGCTGTTTCAGCGAGTTAGTGTTGAGATCCTTGATAAGATAAGAGTACCATTTTGCCTCCTCCAGGTAAATTCAAGTTGTAGCGAGCCAGAGATCCGTCTTCAATTAAATATCTATTATGCATAGATTGTTCATGCTTTGAAACGTGCAGAGTCCGAAAAATTCTAAAGTCCGAAAAAACCGAAAAATTCGGTTGGTCTTCAAACCCTCTACTTCAAAAAGTGTGCTCTGACTCGAAGTTTTGGCTGAGAACCTGGAACGAGTGTGGGAGGCTAAGATCCGGCGCTGTGAATTTTGTTAGTATATTTTGCAAGCGCAAATTCAACTGTGAATGAAGTCTGCACATGGCAGAGGTGAAAATTAATAGTGCTAATAAAACCGCTGAAAATCCCAATTTGATATGGAAGCTACGTCCTAGTCCTTCTGGTGTTCCGAGCTCTGGAGTTATTCCTGTATCTGAGTGGGTTAGTCATTTTTCTGAGCAATTAAAGTGCGCTGATAGTAACGCTCAAGTTGAATTGGACAAAGAGATTGAAAGTATTTTACAGACAAAGCCGAAAACGGCCAGGGTTGTTGTCTCGTCTGGTATGATTAAAGATATAGTGATAAAACTGAAGAAAAAATCATCGGATGGGCTTTGTGCGCGACATTTGGAATTGGGTAGTGCCTCGTTATTTGAGCATTTAGCTTTGTTATTTCAGATGATATTTTGTTCGGGAGTTGTGCCGGATAATCTTTGTATTGGGGTAATTACATTAATTTTAAAAAATGGTAAATCAAGTTTTAGTTGTAATTCGTATCGTCCTATTACAGTGTCGATTGTATTATCAAAATTTTGTAGCTATTGATTATTCATGATGTTCAGCGGATTTTTAAGATGCCCTCCTTCCAGTTCGGTTTCCAGCGGGGGTTTGGGTGCTTCCAGGCAATGAGATCCCTTTGTTTGGTATTGGTAGATTCTGTTGGGAAAGGAGAAATTTTGGTTGTTAGTGCGTATGATATTACTAATGCATTTGGTTCATTGATCCATTCACAGGCGATGTTGGAACTGATTAGGCGTGGGGTTGCAATTGATTTTGTCGGTCCGCTGTTTTATATGTATCGCCGCCTAAAGGTTCGCCTGAAAATTGAGGGGTCAATCGTCCCGGTTGATATCCCTGTGTATATAGGTATTAAACTGGGCGCAATTACGTCACCGATGGTGTATAATAATGGTACACTGCTGGCTCAGATTAGCATACTGATTTCATGTGTTGTAAAAGCGACTAACGCGTCAGTATTATGTTATGCAGATGACTTGCTAAACTTGAGTCGGTCAGTGTCTAGTCTAGAAGAGAGTTTTAATGTGATTTCGAGTGAATTTAGAAAGATTGGTTTGAATCTTAACGCTGGGAAATCCCAAGTTCTTCTGTTTAATTGCCCGTCTGAGCTGGCTTCAACTTCAGTGAATCTTGGTGGAGCATTCGTTGCCCTGTCTCAAGAGCTTATTTACCTAGGTCTACCTATTGGAGATTCAATATCTTCAACAAGAAAGCTATTGGTGGCTAGAACTGAAAAGAAAGTCTGGGCTGCTTATGCTTCTTTACAAACAAATATGACAAAAAAAGCTCCTCGCGAAAATGTATAGAGCTGTTGTTCTTCCCCATGTTTTGTAAGCTCTGTTCACAGTTATTCTGAATGAAAGTGATAAGAAGCAGATTAGAAAGCTATTTTTTCGTTAGGCGAAGTTTCTTCTGGGTGTTCCGATATGGTCCTGTAACATCATACTGAAACAAAATTACGGAGATCTCGACCCGATTGTACAGCTGGCTAATTCATATGTAAAAGTGTCGTCAAAAGAGGTTTGCCACCCTTGGCGGGGTTTACTTTTTTAAAAAGTCTAGTTTATTCGTGTTTTTATTTTGTATATATTTCGTCCTATTTTTGAATGTGTCTTTCTTTTTCTTTTTTTAATGCTCCTTTGCTATGCGTTTGTGTTATTGATGGGTTATAAAATATACTCATTCATTCATATATATATATATATATATATATATATATATATATATATATATATATATATATATATATATATATATATATATATATATATATATATTTCTGGGAGGGAGTATATAGTAGGTATTTCTAGCTGGGAGTTTTCTATCGCAGGTGCTGGCTCACTAGATTTCTGCTATGCAAATTCTCTTTGATCTATGAGCAGCTGTTTCTCTCTTCTTTGGATATCTGTGATACCGATTTCTCTCTCTCTCTCTCTCTCTCTCTCTCTCTCTCTCTCTCTCTCTCTCTCTTTCTCTCTCTCTCTCTCTTTCTCTCTTGTATTAAATGAAAAAAAAATTTGAATTGAAAGTAAGGAGCAAACTTAAAATGAACAGATAATAACCTGTTCATAAAGGAGGCTATCCCTTCCTCAACCCTCGGTCTTTACGCTAAAGTCTTTAAGTTACGTAAAAATACCTCTTTTTCAAATTCAATGGCCTTTGTGTTTGAACAGTCTTACTGAAAGAATTGCGATAGTCCCCTTCATATATGGAATGATTTCTGTTCCTCTTTTAGTTTTAATGTTCCTCCTTACTCTAAGTTAAAGAATCATGTTTTTTTTCTGACCAATTTTTCAAATCATGCCAGGAAATCCCATTTCCTCCCCCACCCCACATAAAATCCCCTGGAAAATCTCTCTCGGAAATTTTCTTCCCGGCAAAGAATTCTTTTCATCGAACCCTCGAAAAATTCTTCTAAATAAATTCTCAGTTTTTTTAGCCAGACCCCACTCCCCACCTCCTTTTCCCGCTGATTTTCTTGATTTCCCGCAGAAATTTCCTTTTTCCTGCTAATTTTCTTGATTTCCCGCAGAAGTATATCAGTGTGTGCTTATGAATTCAATTTTTTATTCTTTTCAGTGGAAAAACGTGTTGGAAAAGTGATGGCTGTAGATTTGTCACCATTTCATCCAATAGTTGGAGTAACATCATTTCCACTTTCGGATTTTACATCCCCTGAAACTCAGAAACAAATACTAGAAACTATAGACTCCAAATTTGATGTAATTGTTAGCGACATGGCGCCTAAAGTATCTGGAATGAACAGTTTAGACCATGAAATCATTATTGATTTATGTCGGAAGGTTGTACGATTTTCAGAATGTGCTTTAAAACCAAATGGAACTTTATTGATGAAGATCTTTGATGGGGGTTTGACTAAAGATCTTGAAAAAATATTGGTGAATATGTTTCATAAAGTGAAGTATGTAAAGCCAGATAGCAGCCGAAAAAATTCAGCAGAAATTTATTTTTTATGTTTAAAATTTAAAATTAAACTATCTAACACTTAATGCTTTTTATATTTTGAGTGGTGTCTTATTTCAATCAAAGTTGATATTTAAGAGTTTATTGAAGTCTTTATTTCCTGGGTAAGGCCCACAAATATCCAAATAACCAATTTTAAAGAGAAGCATTGGCAGAAATGTTTTTTAGTGAAGTGTTTTGCATGCTATTCCCGAGTAGACGTTTGACCTTGCACATGCTCTGGTTTACATAGTTGCTGGGTCATAGATTCTTAGTTTCCCCCTCCCCCCTTACGTTTTAACTCTGGCCATATTTTTATTTAATTTCACTTTTGTTTTTATGAGATTAGACAAATTATTATGACAACTATGATTTTAGTTTTGAGTAATTTTAAGGGAAATTAGGCAGTCTATGATGCAAAAGGCATTGAAACCAAACAAAAAATATGTAAAAAAAAATTCATTTGTGATTCTCTTGTCTGAAAAATGTAATAATTCCTTATTTTCTTTTTCATTCTATTTGTATATAAAATTTGGTGTCTTTAAAAAAGTAAGATAAATGTAATATAATAACAATAAAATTTATACAACATAATTATAAATAGAAAATTTAAATATTAATGATGTAAAGTAATATGTTAATATAAAGAAATTTGTGCAGTAATGGTGTTGTTGTGCCTGCTCGTAAAAGCTTCTACGGGTGGCTGTGTCTTTTTCAGTCATTACTGAGTTCTGCGACCCATTAGTAAGTGACCCGCGGACCATTTGCTCTGTAGGCCTGTTCTAGAGCAGGACAATAAAAAGGGTTTCTAAAAAGGAAATAAATAAAAGACATTGTCATTTATAATTCTATGTCAATCCTTGGTAAAGTGCACACAAAAATAGCAAAATTGAACTAAAATTTGAAATTGGTGATATCAAAATTGCATAATCTTATAAATCTACCTACTTGTCTATTACTTCAATATTTTTGAATTTCACAAGATGAGAAAAAACTCGAAAAAAAGCAAAACGAGGATATTTCCAGACATTGAAAATGATTAACAATGCAAATATTTCGGCCGAGACCTTTGCAAAGACCATAAAAAGAACCATTAAAAAAAAAGCTGACCCCTTCCTCGTTTTTCCTTTTTTCGTGTTTTTTCTCATCTTATCGTGCTTAGAAAAAATTAAATTATTTATAAATAAAAATTATATAAAATTAAATATTTATATAAAAATATATTATATATTTATATAAAAATTAAATTATAAAAAAATTATTTTTTGAAAATTGATATGGAAAGGCAAAAGTGTTTCATTAGTGATGATGTGTGATACGACTAAGCTTGCTATTTAACTGGTTATCGGAAAACAGATAATATTTGACAAAAGTTGAAGACAGCTTATCAGATTCTAGACTTTGGAGGTTCCTAGCCAGAATGCCTCTCCCCCTCTCCCTTGCCCAATTGCCACGTAGCTGAGATAGCAATGAAGTTTTAAATAAAATTTTTAACGGGAAATAACTCAATGTTTGAACTTCTTACGATTGGCTAACCCTAAATATGGAAGAATTTATGTTGAACCTAATCAAGTTGTGAAATTGTATTCAATATTTGTGGAAAGAAGCTTTTGTTTGAACTTCTGATGATTGACTAACTGTAAATACTAAAAATTGATGTTCAATCAAATCAAGTTGAGAAGTTGAATTCAATTTGGGAGGGGGGAGAAGCTTTTGTTTGAACTTCTGTTGATTGATTAACTGTAAATACTGAAAAGTGATGTTTAATCAAGTCAAGTTGAGAAGTTGAATTCACTTTGGGGGGAAAGAAGCGTATGTTTTAACTTCTGATGATTGGCTACCTGTAAATATTGAAAACTGATGTTTAATCAAATCAAGTTGAGAAGTTGTATTCTGGTTATTTTGGGAAAGAATCTCTGCTTGAACTTCTGATGATTGGCTAATAGTAGATACTGAAAAATTAATGTCGATATCAGATCAAGTTGAGAAGTTGTATTCAAATTTTGTGGTACCATCCAATTTTATTTCTTTGCTTATCGAAGTTTTCTTTCAGTTTTGAATTTTAATATCTTTAAGCTTAAAATAAGATCGCGAGATGTTTTACTTATCTGTCGTCGCAGCCATGCCTAAAGGTCGTATCTAGTCTTTTCAAACTTCTACGATAATTACCAAAAAGTGTTTGCTAAGCTGTTTTCAAAGGTAGGGTCATTAGGGTAATATAGATCTGGAGGATTAATTAAGATGTCAAAATTTTGAAGGATTTTTGACTCGACAAGTGCAGTACCTGCATAATGGAATAAACATAAAAGCTAGTTCAATAGTAGAAGTGTTTAATTTTGCACAAAATTTGATTTTTTTGGTATATTATCGTTCTTCCGGTGGCCGGTTGAAGTAGGTAAGGAGAAAGATGGATCTTATGACGTGAACCATTCCCCCCCCCCCTTCAAAATCTTGATTTTTCTTCTTCCGTAACCTCATATACTCGTCTTATATATTCTTCATTATATATTCGCCTTTCAGGTATTTCAACTTTTCACTTTTCAAGTTTGTTCAGAAACGTATTAGTTTGGTGAGAAATGAAAATAAAACGAGTTTGAAAAAATGAGATTTTGGCAAAAGTAGAAAAAAAATGGTAAAAAATTAATAAAATATACTCTAGTAAAACTGAATTTTGCTAAGTTTGATAAATTTAGGTCAACATAAGTCTACTAGTAGTTATGTTTAGTTTGTTTTGTATGGCCCAGTGGGCGAGTATCTCTCTAGAGATATATGTTTAGTATATCAACAAAAGAATTTGCTAGCTAAATATAGGGCTATTCAGAAAGAACTAAATTTGAGCACGAGGTTTGATAATATTTTTTATTTGCAGTTTAAAGGCCAGTTTACGAGTTTTAGAAATGGTTTCAGGGAGAGGGTGTCAAACCTCATCACCTTCCCACGATTATGGACCTTGTCGAATTCTCCAACAACGATTCGATTCTCTAAAAATAGTTTTTAGCTTGCAGAAACTCAGTTGTTAGTAAAATTGCTAACTAACTACTCTGTTGTGACGCATAAAAATATCTTTTATTTTTGGTAGTAATGTTATCAAATGACGGTTTTTTGCGAAATACCGGAAGTTTTTTGAATTAGTGCAGCTTAAAAAATGAGCTGTAGCAAGACTTTGAAATACTTCATTTTATAAATTGTTCGGAAGTGCCTGGAACATAGGGCAGCGTCCAGGGGGAATTGTGCAGTTTGAACCTCCCTTTCCCCGAAATTTTTTTCCGGCTTGTACGGCAAACTTCCTCCGTTTTTTATGGCACTTAATATTTACCATGTGACATATAGCGATTCACTTTCTGTTGATCTGTCTGTCTGTCCCGGTTTTGATAATTTGGCCACTTCCAGATAAGCTAGGATGATGAAATTTGCCAGGCGTACCAGGGACCAGACCGGATTAAGTTAAAATTGTCGCTTCCCCGATTCGACTATCTGGGGGGGGGGGGGAATGGGGGACGGTTAAGTCGGAAAAATTAGAAAAAATGAGGTATTTTTAACTTACGAACGGATGATCGGATCTCAATGAAATTTGATATTTAGAAAGATATCGTGTCTCAGAGCTCTTATTTTAAATCCCGACCGGATCGGTGACATTGGGGAAGTTGGAAGGGGAAACCTGAAATCTTGCAAAATGCATAGAGTGGAGGGATCGGGATGAAACTTGGTGTGAAAAATAAGCACAAAGTCCTAGATATGTGATTGACATTACCGGAACGGATCCACTCAGAAGGATCTATTTAGAAGGATCTTGTGCTTCAGAGCTCTTATTTCAGATCCCGACTAGATCCGGTGACACTGGGGGGAAACCGGAAATTTTGAAAAAACGTGAAAATTGAGGTATCTTTTTCTTACGAATGAGTGATCGGATCTTAATGAGACTTGATATATAGAAAGATCTTATATCTCAGATACTCCATTTTCTATTTGAATCGGATCCAGGGACATAGGGAGTGGAGGGGGAAACAAAAATCTTGGAAATCGGAAATCTTGGAAAACGCTTAGAGTACAGAGATCGGGATGAAACTTGATGGGAAGAATAAGCACAAATTCTATATACGGGATTGACATAACTGGACCGAATCCGCTCTCTTTGGGGGAGTTGGGGGGATTTCCAGTGCTTTCGCGATTTCGGTGCTTCTGGAGGTGCTAGGACGATGAAAATCGGTATGCGTGTCAGGGACCAGCACCAATTGCCTTGATAATAGTCGCTTCCACGATTCGACCATTTGGGAGGCTGGACAGAGAGAAAAAATTGGAAAAAATCAGGTATTTTTAACTTACGAATGGTTGATCGGATCTTAATGAAATTCGACATTTATAAGGACATCGTGTCTCAGAGCTCTTATTTTAAATTCCGACCGGCATTAAGCCTCTGATTTTTAATTTACGAACAGGTGACCGGATCTTATTTGAATTTGATATTTAGAAGGAACTCATGTCTCAGAGCTCCAATTTTAAATCCCGACCAGGTCTGGTGAAATTGGGCGGAGTTGGAGGGAGAAACTGGAAAACACTTAGAGTGGAAATATCGGGATGAAACTTGGTGGGTAGAATAAGCAAATGTCTTAAATACGTGATTGACGTAACCGGAATGGATCCGCTCTCTTTGGGGGAGCTAGGGTGGTCCAGTGCTTTGACGAGTTCGGTGCTTCTGGACGTACTAGGACAATGAAAATTGGTAGGCATGTCAGGGACCTGCACAAGTTGACTTGAAAAAGTCGTTTTCCCTGATTTGACCATCTGGGATGCTTAAGGGAGAGGAAAAATTAGAAATAATGAGGTATTTTTAACTTACGAATGGGTGATAGGATCTTAACGAATTTTGATATTTAGAAGGACCTCATGCCTCAGAGCTCTTGTTTTAAATCTCGACCGGCATTAAGTCTCTAATTTTCCTTTTAAAACAATCTATTGATTCTTAGAATTGTACTAGAGCTCATGCCATATGAGCTCTTGGCTCTTCCGACCTCGTCAAAAGTCTCAAATGAGCTCTTAGCTTTTGTTGTTGTAAGTTTATGCGTCACAGCATTTCAACGGCTGCGTCAAAATATTTCTACTGAGCAAAGTCTCAGTATTTGACGCAAAGGATGCGTCAAAATCGCATCCGTTCGCATTCCGAATTGAAAGCTTATTAGAAAATAAATTGCAAGTAACTGAGAAACCAATCAACTTTATCAGAATTTTTCCATTAATAATTGACGAAAAATGAGGGTTGTGTCCTTTTAATCCAAGATTTTAATCCTTATCGTCTTTGGAAATATTTCCAATGAAATGAACATACAAGATAAGAACTGTATTTTTATTAAGTACACCTAGCCTAGTCTTATACAAGTTAGACTTTTATAAATTGTTCTTGACTTCTAGAACTTGATTTAGCCTGTTCCTATGCCTTTGCTGTTTAAATATATCCTAATATTATTATGAGATAAAAATATTACTTTTTTTCTATTTAAATATCTTGTAATATTTTTTTCCGCTTCAACGGCTGCAGTGAACTGTTTCTGTTTGAACATTTTTGCGATTTTCCTGCATCCGCTATTTGTGAGCTGTATTGCTTCAAAAAAATCACGTCAATGGGAACCAAGGGTAACTTATCCCCCCCCCCCCCCCGATAAAAATCCCGGATACGGCCTTGGTAGGACCCAAATCTTTTCAGACTTGAACCAAAAAGAGTACGATACTTATAGGGAGTGGCTCTTCGGTGATTAAACCCGGGAAGATGGGAATTGAAAAATGCTTCAGATGAAGACGGAAGAGCGTGTGGTGAGTTCATCAAAAAAGCAGAAAATTGGATAATTTGGGTAATTCGTGTCCAATATTATAATAAGAATGATACTTATTCCTTTTTAACCCAATGTACAAAATACAGGTAAATAATTTTAATAAACATTTTAATTTTCAGTTAAATGCCCAAAATTTTGAATTTAAATTCTTTTTCAGAATAGTTTTGAAAATCTTGTGACTAAGAAATATTTGCTGCTTAAATGCAGCTAAAAACTGAAAAAAATGTTTTAAAATATACTTAAATTACCCAAGAAAAACATATGTAAATTCTTATAAAGGTGGTTCAGCATATTTTTTATTATTTATGCTCAAGCATCTTCCTTACCTGGTCAAATCATTCAAACACGAACATAAATAATCTTGCCTAAATCCCGAGGTTTTGATTGCAAGCTCATTTTTCTATTTTTTTGAAATATTTCTCGCCCTGTTAGATTTGTTTGACCTCTTCGTAAATTTCGAAAAATAACATTTTTCGTATTTTAACTGAAAAATATTTTTTTTGTGTATTTTCACCGGAAAAATAACAAAATTGGCTAGCTTCCTAGGTTTTGGAAAACACACTTACTAACCCCCTCCGCCCCCTCCCACCCAGTAAACTTCTATAATTGACATCCCTGAGTACTTGTGTAGCTCATGGATAACTGGGTACCGTAGATTGCAACCATTTTACACGTATTCTTCATTAATCTTGTGTATATTTTGTTTATTCCTCTCGTAATTTTTTTTCATTGATATATTTGCATATTTTGGATTATGAAGTAATCCATGTCCGATTTTAATTCAAATCACTTTTATTTTCTATATTGCTTGCTTCTGGATTTGGAATTGAAATTTTTTCTACTTTTTAATCGGCTTACGTTACAGACCTTACGTGAATTACGCTAGGGGCTTACAAGCTTTAAGTGAACCGGTGCGAAAGGCATACATAGCAAATGCGAAACCGTCATTAGCCTAGACTTATATTAAGCAATAATCTGAGCTGGCTGAAGAGCTTTTTTTGAAAATACTATGCTTGGGAAAATAAAAATTTTGATCGGGGAGAAATATTTGCATGAAGAATGGATTTGACTATTATACCACCAATAAAATTATAATCTTATCTTCGTCAGTCTCTTTATAGGTGACAAACTCTTCTCAAAAAAACTTTTTTTTTTTATTATGCAAATTTTGACTCAAAAAGTCGAAAACAATTAAAAAAAGTCGAAACAATGTAACAAGTCGAAACTTTTACAAGTCGAAACTTGTAAAAAGTCGAAACAATTAAAAGTAAATAATGTTTGATTTCATAGAATCATGGTAGGGGCCCTGAAAGTCCAATGATAATTAAAAGGGACATTCCATTCTTCAATTAATTTTCAAATTTAGATTAATATGGGCTAGAGTTCGTTCTTTACTAGGTTGCACTTGACACTTGACACATTATGCCAGAATTTGGTGACACGTCGGACTCTAATATCTGTTTGCTGGAATTGTAATTGTTGTAAACATTTGGATTTATAGTGTATTGAAAAAAAAAAAAATTTATTATATCATTCCAATCTTTCAATATAGTTCCAACCTTTTAAATTTGCAAACGTTTGGCTACGTCTTTCTCATTGTTTTCGTCTCAATCCTGGCCTATGAGGATCGTAGGTTATAGTAAGCGTGGCTAGCTTTGATGATTTAAATTTTAGAAGATTTTCGTTCGTCTTTGCTTAAAAAAAAGGTAAAAAAAGGTAAAGGATACGGCATTAGACTTTACAGTCCCTACCGGCGGTGTCTTTGCTTCAATTCTGATGAACTGAATTTAAATGTAAAGCTACCGTGAGTAATTTTTAATGTTGCTTATCTTGGCAACGGAAATTTCCAAAGTAGAAAAGTAGTAAAAGTAGAAAATTCCAAAATTTGGAAATTTTGGAATTTTGGAAAATTTGGAAATTTCCAAAGTGAAAAGTAGGAGCAGTCCCATAGTTCCTTGCAATGAATAAAACGTTAGATGACATTATCATAATATAAGCAGTATCCCTTGGCTCAAACTAATGTGTTTTCACGCACAAAATGGCCGTTTTTGCGTCCCCTGTTTTTACTGCAGCCTTATGCGTTTAATGACTGCCTTGAAATATTTCTACTGAGCCGCTGAAAAACACATCCATTATTTTGAATTGAAGTAGATAACTTCGAAGACCACACTGCCTTTCCATGACGAAAGTAAAACAGTTCAAAATAGGGATGATACCTTTTTTATTGAGAGTGAAATATAAAATTATTTAACTGGATATTTCGAACACATATACAGTGTTCATCATCAGCAGTAAAACTGCAGTAAAAACAGTTTTACTGCTGATGATGAACACTGTATATGTGTTCGAAATATCCAGTTAAATAATTTTATATTTCACTCTCAATAAAAAAGGTATCATCCCTATTTTGAACTGTTTTAATTTCGTTTTGAATTGAAGGCTTTTTAGAACCGTGTGATGCAAATATCTCAGAGACCGATCATATTTATCAGAAGCCGTATATTTATACATAACAAAGGGCATGAGGGCTATACCATGTTCTTACAGTACTCAAGGTCTGGGAGGATACTTAAAGGAAAATGAATATAGAAGATCGGGATTATATTATAGATTAAGCACAGCTAGTGTGTGTCGATACAGGCTAGCCCATTGGGCATTTTTCTTAGCTTCTAGAACTCGATTTAGCCTATTCTTATGCCTGTGCTGTCTATAATAGTTTTCATTTACTCAGAATATTTTTTTTGCGCTTCAAAGGCTGTAATGAGCCGTTTCTATGTGGATATTTTTGGGACTACCCTGCATTCACGTTCTGTGAGTCATTTTGCGTTAAAAAATTGCATTAGTGTGAACTATGGGTATGTCTTCGGGACGTAGAAGTAAGCGTAGGATCTAAGAAGAAGTGCACTAAAAGTATGTAAACAGGTTAGCAAACAACTTCTGCTGCTGGGAAACCTTTGTATTAAGGTTTCAGTAACCAATTACCTTGGTAAATATTTATCCAAGATCAAGCACTGTCCAAGTACTGGTAGTATTACCATACAATTCTGTTGAATGGGTATCAAAATTTAAGCTAATCTAAAAAGAATGAGACAAGTAAAAAGAATAGCCTAGATTAAGAGCCTAAAGGGCATATTAGCTGGTGATTATCTAGCTTCAATAGTAAAGTTCAGGCTTTCTTGAGATTAATCAGATGAGAGGCAAAACATTTGAACTCTTCAATATGAACCAGTTCATTAGGTTACCTAAAGCAGTATTTTTTCTGCCCTCCAATTGATAGCCAACAGTTTTTGTAGGGACATCAGAAACAAACTTTTTAGTTGACTTTTTAGTTTTGGTAACTAAAAATTTTTCAACTTACAAAAATGTAGGAGAGGGGGGATATTTCTATTTTTAATGAAGATACAAAAAACAGAACAATGTTGGGTAAAATTCTAGTTAATTGACTTTTTGCTATCCCAGAAAGGGCTTAGATTAGGAAAATGAAATTTTCAGGGATGAATCTACAGATTAAAGTATTTTCCAGGAAGGTATTTTGAAGCAACTGCCTCCACTCCTTCTCCCTCAAGAGGGCCCTGACCTTTGATGACCTTTAAAAATATGTGTGTTATAAAAGTGAAACCTTGCAAAATAGATCTTCTGCTTAAATGAAGCACTAGTAACTGAAAATTAAGGTAAAATATTGTTTTGTCCAAATTTCAATAGGTATAGACCTGTCATGTAGGCAAATTTCAGGGCTCTCTAGAGGGAGAAAAAATGGAAGTGGGTACTTTAAAATACCTTCCCAGGACTTTAGCCTGTAGACCCATCCCTGAAAGTGACATTTTCCTAACATAAACTCTTTCCAAGATAGCAATAAGTCAATTAACTAGAATTTTACCCAGTGGGTAAAATTCTAATTGAGTGACTTCTTGCTATCTCAGAAAGGGGCTAGGTGAGGAAAATTAAACTTTCAGGGATAGGTCTACAGGCTAAAGTATATCCCAGGAAGGTATTTTAAAGTACACACCTCCACTCCTTCTCCCTCTAGAGAGCCCTGAAATTTACCTACATGACAGGTTTTTACCTTAATTTTCAGTTACCAGTTGCTTTTTCTCTGCCTTTAGTTCTGAAAATACAATTCCTGTTATTTGAGTAGGATTCTGAGCCATAACAATGTTTTTTTTTCTGATTTAGGAAATGTATTTGTATATCTTTAAAACCTTTTTAATTGGGATTGAGCCAAGTTGTGAAGCTGAAAACAATTTTGTCGTTATTTGTTCAAGCAGGAGATCTATTTTGCAAGATTTCACTTTTATAACACATATATTTTTGAAAGTCATCAAAGACCAGGGCCCTCTAGAGGGAGAAGGAGTGTGGGCAGGTACTTCAAAATACCTTCCCAGGACATACTTTAGCCTGTAGACCCATTCCTGAAAGTTTCATTTTCCTAACCTAACCTTTTTCTGAGATAGCAAGAAGTCAATCAACTAGAATTTTACCCTATCAAATCAATAGAAATATGTTTTTGAAACAAAAAAAGAATAAAATAAAACTAAAATCTTGGGAAAAACACATTTTTTCAAGCTTAAGATCTGTTTTATGCAAACTCCAAAACTTAAGGAACAAGAAAGAAGTAAAGTTATGAGCTTGAAAAAGTCTTCACTGGGTATAGGTTAAATTTGGGTTTCATTTTCTAAATTCAACCACTTCCCAAAGCAGGAAGATTTAAATACCCCTCAGCACAATTGCCTGTATCATCCAACTAAATTGTACATTTTTAATCTCTTAACAATTTAACAAACTAGGCCACTGTTTAATTTTGTAGATAATTTACATTATAGGAAAGAAATCAGGTTGAAAAGAAATATAAATATTAAACTTCATTTCATATTTATTCCTTTTCGTAAATTAACAATCATTGCTATCTCAGTCACATCTAAGTTCCAACTCAAATCAGGCCAGATATAGCCCTATTCTGTATGTAAATGTTTACTGTTTTACTGTTTACTGTTTTTTCAATTGGCACAATGATGAAACTGTTCATGAGGAATTAAAATATTAATTTAAAAAAATTATTTAATAAAACATTAATTTAATAAGCTAAAAAAAGTTACGTACCCATTGGTAAACAATACCCCTCCCCCCAAAAAAACTACCAATAATTTTCAATAATAAATTAAAAGAAATGTCAGTAAGATTGTGCTGGTATAATGGTAGCCTGCCTGGTATAATGATAGTCTTCTTTTATAGTATATCATTGCAAGTTTATTTTCTTATGAAGGCACTACTAGCTGGTGATTAATGAACCGAACTAGTAATAATCTTAAACCATCCCTTATTTCAAAAAGTAGTCACAAAAAAAAAGATTAAGTTGCAGCATAATATTATTTTGTATCAATAGTAACTAGGGTAGCTTTAATTTTTTTTTCCTTTATTTTTTATTTATTCATAATCAATACAATATACATAAAAGCAGAAAAAGTGATATCTAGAGTTTAGTGTCATTGTTGCTAATATCTCTTTGTGGAATTAGAAATTATGTCTAGTAAATTCTTAAAACATTGATGGAGCATCCTGTAGATGCTTTTTATAATTCTGGTAGAATAACAGCCCTTACCTGGTTGACTATTCTGTAAGTGCTTGCAGGGTACTGTATTTTTTTTCGGGGGGGGGGTTGTTCCCCTCATAATTTGGACAAATAGAGAAGACATACAGGAAACAACTCTATAAAAATTTCTAGGGATTACTGAGAAGTTTCTGATTCCTGTTGGAACCAGACTTCCCTCTCCTCATGGCCCTAAAAACTGGTTTAACTTGGTCAAAGGAAGGTCATATTTATCACAGTTGTAATTTGAATTACTACTACTTAAACAAAACCATGTTCTTCAAAAAAGACCCCACACATCAGATTCAGCAGCAGTGCACAAAACTGTCATGTGAGGACTGTCTAGTTGTTTGTGGGGCAGTTCTCCATTGTTTTCTACTAAGGAAGTAGAAGCAGTTTTTTGTTTTAACAGTACTTTACTTAAAAAGTGGAGTTAAGCCTCACTAGACAATATCAAAATGGAGTTATGGGGACTATTCTTAAGAATGTCCTCATGCATAACTTTTTAGGTATCAAAAGATCTATGTATTGTAATGCTTGGGTTGTCATTGTATTGTATGAGTGCACTTGGAGATCTATGTGCTGGAGTCTTTGTTCACTCCTATCTGACCATCCTAGGGCAGCTGCTTTTTTGGAGAATGTGTTGCAGATGGATGCTCTCCAACATGCAATGTTTTCCTGCATTGGTATTGCCAGAGATCACTTAAATAATTATCTTTCAAGTGTATAAACTGTTGTTCTGAGCTTTGATGCCTAAACTTGATTAGTCTTTCTAGAATATAGTCATGTTGGCTAAATTTGAACATTTGAACAGAATGTCAAGTATTTGCTGAGTAACAATCACAAAACCACCCTTATTAATAAATATATCCAGGATAAAGATGTGGTTCTCACTACACTAGAACATTGCACAAACTGGTTTCTATAAGCTGTCCTTTTTGATGGGGAAAACACCTTTGGAAGTTTCCCATATAAACTGCTCATAAACAAGTTCTAGGATTGTAGCCTCTTAAATTAATTTTGAACTGAATTGATTTATTCCTAAAAAAACAAATACAAAGGGTCATAATTGGAGACATTTGTCTAAACCTATGTTCTTCTTCACAGAATAGCTCTTGAAATCCTTAATGAACTTTTTTTGGATTCCAACAGATTAATCTTCTTACACCTCATGACATAACTGCTAAGTCTTCTTTTTTTCTTACAGTTTTTTTTTTAACACACCAATAAGAAATTATAACAAATTTTAGCATTTTAAGGCCTATAGGCTAGCTGGTATCAGGCCTATATGTGGGAGCTCATCTCTCCCACTCTGGCTCTCTTCTGCACAAGGTGACAATACAAATAAATAACACTTTTTTCCTGAATCCTCCAATATAACAAGTAGAGTTGTGAAAGCAAGTATGTTTCAGTTAAATTACCTTAAATTGCAGCTTGGAGCAATCTAAGGATTTGTCCTTGTAGAAACTCCAGAGTTGATAATACATGACACATAGTTGAATATGTATACTTGACTAGTGGTTTGATGTTGCTGATTCAAGTGCTTCCCAGTTATACTTCTATTTTCGTTGTTGACCATTCGTTGTCAAGATGGTTCTTAAAGCTGTCTGCGGTTTGGGTAGCAATGGTATCTGGCAGTAATTTGTTCCAGAGGTTGGCAACACGGTTGGTGAGAAAATGGGCATGTGGCTGCTTTTAGGAGAAATGCCTGGATGACTGCAAGTTATGTCCCCCTGTACGAGAGTCCTGAGACGCCAGAGGAAAAAGATCAGGAAGTGCCTTTGAATCAATAAGTTTATGAACCAGAATGGCATCACACCATCTTCTTCTATAAACCAGATTTGGGAGTTTCAGCTTGCATAGCCTTGTAGGGTAAGGGAGCTCTTACCTACAATTAAATTAAATGCTCTTCATTATATTTATTAATGAAATTAACAGAGATATCATAAGCATAATGAATATTTGTGCAGATAGCATGTACAATATGTGAAGATTTGCACAGTATGCACACTAAAAATCTCAGACAGAAACCCGTTCTTTTAGATAATATTGACAGGCTTAAAACTAATTTACAGAACTTAGGCTGAGCTTCAATCCAAGCAAATCAAAGGCAATCTGAATATGAAGGAAATGAAAGTTGCCTACTCTGAAATTGACAAAAGGTTCCCTTAACAGTTCTAAAAGCTAAAGAAATTACCACAACCACAAAGAATTGCCACTAAAGCATCACAACTAATAGGATCAACTGTATGAAGGTTTAAGCATATTCTGAAACTCTGCAAAGTACTTGTAAGGTGTACTATCGATTGTGATAATGTTATATGTAGATCACACTATAAAACAGATTGTATTGAGACAGAAATATCCAACAAAATGCCAAAAATTTGTTTGGGAATTCAAGGAAATGAACTACAAGTATTGTCCTCTAGAACTACTAATACCCTTCCTAGAGAGAATGCCCACAAGGAGACAAAATGCCAACACACAGAGCCAGTGGCGTCTTTTGGAGGAGGGAGGCAAGGGGACAGTTGCCCCCCCCCCAATAATTTGGATAAAAATAATTATGTAGCCCATGCCCCTTGACTAACTGGATGTGGACCCCTCTCACCCCTCCATTAAAATTGCTAAAGCTACACCCCTGCAGAAAAAAAAATTTAGGTTTAGAAGTATTTTTAGCCAGTAAAACTTCAAACTACTAGAAAATACTCCCAAAAAGTATTAAAACCAATATTACTAACCATATCCAGAGCAGATGTTTGAAGTATTTGGGCCATAGATGATTGGAATTCCCACCATGTTTCAGTAGTCAATGCTACCTACCCCAAAAGGGAGATAATTTGACAACCGTTTTGGGAGTGTCAAAACGGGGAATTTCCATAAAGGCACTATACTACAAGCTTATTAAGGTATTTCTTGGTTTTGGCTATTGTAAACTATTGTGTGGCATATTAAGACATTTTCTTAAATAAAGTTAATTTTCTATCCAATTTGGGACAAGATTGACAATAATTAAATTGGATAGTTTAGACCTGTGATTTCCAATGTGGGATGCAGATGCAACTGGTGGGGTATGTCTATATTGTGATCAGTCATTGGCAGGACATTCACCTTTTGGCCAACTATACTTTGGAAGCTTAATTTTGAAAAAAAAAAAAACATTTTTCATGTGGTTGACATCACATTCATCTGCATTTAAATAGAAAAAAATGATACATGATAGCATTGCAATAATGTTATACATTGTATAAAAGGCGTTTCATAAAGACAATGTTTTTGATTAGCATAAAATATGCCTAGAGGAAGGCTCCCCCCCAAAAAAAAACAAGCTAATGGCCTGCACAGCCCAAAATTTGTTGGGAACCATTTGTTTAGCCTATTGTTTGACATACAGCAACTTTGCTAAGGTATAAAAAAATGGCTAGCGCTCCAGGCTTAGTTTGCAAGTGGTAAAAAGATATAGAAAGCCTTTTGCTCTGTCCCCACCAAACACAAACTTTGTAATGCCAATATCCTAATTTTCTCTGAAGTGAAAATTAAGGTAATTTTTGAACTGAACTGCTAAGATGGGTAAAATTGCTAACTCTGAAAGCTGTAACACTATATGAATGAAGCTTCTATAGATGGGCTGATGACCCAATCTGAATCAATAGTATTAAATAGGGGTAAAAGAGAAGTTTCTCAGCTAAACACTACATGTTAATTATTTGGTTTGGCCAATTGGATTGTTCCTTTTACCCTAGTTGATGGAAAATTGATGGAAAATCCTTATACCACTCGAAGCTGCGATTTAAGTTAATTTAAGGTAGTTAGTGACTTCCTTGACCCTAGATGATCCTAGGAATGATCAGTTTAGTCATTTAATTTGTGCTTAGTTTTTAAGCAGGCTCAAAAAAACCTAATAGGCTAGGCTATTCTCTAAGACAAACCAAACTGAAAGTGAACATTTTGGATGACTGATATCAGAAACATCAGTCTCATCTTGAACAAGTCTTAGAAACAAGCTGAAACAGGTGCCATCTGGAACTAGGACGTTTCTGAATTTTAACCAAATTTGGTGGGTAATAAGGTTCTTTTTAGTATCAGGACTCAATCCATGCTCTGGTAGAGAAAAGAGGGGAGGGGGGCTATTTTTATTTCATGAAATCAGTGTTGCCAATTTTAGGAATGACACTTTTATAACCTCAAGGTAATTTGTTGTTTTTTTATTAATCGTTTGTTAAATACCTGTAACTTTTGTTTGTGCTGAAACAATAATAATTGTAAAGCTGCCTGAAAAAGGTTTTGAATTGCGGTATCCTTTTGAATGAGCTGGAAAGGAGAACAAATTGCTTAATTTATGCTACACGTTTGAATAATCAAGAAAGGATTTATTAGACTCTAGAAGGAGAAAGTAGGTTATTAGAATGAAATTTATTCATAAGTCTAGTATCAGTCAGCATAGTCTTAAGACTGATTTTAAATGTCATTATTTGTTATCTAAAATCTAATTTTTACAAGCTATTTCCCATATTTCCTATATAATTTGCCCTTTTTTGGCACTTTTTCAAAGCTATCCCCCCTTGAAGAAAATCGTTTTACCTTTCTGCACCAAATCCTGGTCTTGGAAGCAGAGCGATTCAACGGGGGGGGGGACCAGATCAGCTGCCCTGGGTGCTGTGGATGGGATATTGCCTACTTTGATCAAATTTTTCAGTTTGATTCAGCCTTTTTTGAGTTGGGAGGGAGGGGGCTATAGTTCATTTTCCCCCTAGCGTCACCAATTCTAGGAATAGCTATGCTTGGAAGGGGGTCAGAGTAATTTTGAATATAAGTAAAAAGGCCTGGGGCATTGAAATGTATTGATGGAAAAAAAATCTGTTCTTTTCTTTCATTTTCTGTTCTTTTAAGGATAATATTGCTTATTTAATATTAAAAGCAAAAACATTGCCTAAAATCTTGCTTATAATTGTCTTATATTTTATTTTTGCATGTAATTCAAAATGTTGGATACAGTCAGTCTTAAAGCAGATTTTCAAACTTCAATTATTTGTTATCTAAGAATTCAGTTATTCTAATAATTTCCCATATTTTCCTTATAACTTGCCTGTTTTTGGCTCTTTTTTTAAAGTAATAGCCCCCTGTTAAAGAAATTCTCTTTATATTTCTGCACCAAGTCCTGATGTTCAGATTACTTTTCACTACAGGATGAGAGAGCTTAATGGAAACTGTTGAATATGGATTTTCCCATAAAAATATAATTCATTATTTAATATTAGGATTAAAAATATTGTATATACTTAAGAAAACTCAGCATCTTAATTTAGTTATCTCTGTTTAGTTTTCAAACAGCCAGCTGCCATCTGTATTCAGTTTTCAGTTTTGTTGTCACTTGACTTTTTGTCAACTGCTGGATTCTTTAACCTATCTAAGTAAGGTTTCCTTTGTAGTAAACCATCTTTATTCGGTTTTCAACCATTATGTTGCCATCCCTACATGGTTTTGAGTGAAAACGGAATTTCAGTTTTCTTACCTGAAAACTGAAGTTTTTAGTATTGTATTATAAACTTTCCTTTATTTTCGGACTCTTTAAAACTAAAACAGTAACATATATATTCAAAATATACAATGGTTACACCAATATACATTTTTTGTTGCAAATAATATATAAACATTTTTTTGTTTATTTGGAATGCAAAATTAGTTTTTTTCTGTTTGAATCCATGTTCTTTCACTAGATTTGTTTGTGAATCTTTTAGTGTGTGAGTTAAATGCCCTTTCAAACAGTTCGTGGTAACAAATGGTAAGGAGCGACCCGGCTCAATAGTAACTGAAACTATAAAAATGGAATTTTGATACCAATAGTTACATCAAAAGAATTGCATTTTAATGCTGATTTTAAATATATAAGTTTCATCAAGATCAGTTATACCCATCAAAAGTTACGAGCCTGAGAAAATTTGCCTCATTTTAGAAAATAGGGGGAAACACCCCCTAAAAGTAATAAAATCTTAAAGAAAATCACACCATCAGATTCAGCGTATCAGACAACCCTATTGTAGAAGTTTCAAGCTCCTATCTACAAAAATGTGGAATTTCGCATTTTTTGCCAGAAGACAGATCATGGATGCGAGTTTTTTTGTTTTTTGTTTGTTATTTTGTTTGTTTTTTTGTTGTTTTTTTTTACCCAGGGGTGATCGTATCGACTGAGTAGTCCTAGAATGTCGCGAAAGGGCCCATTCTAACGGAAATTAAAAGTTCTAGTGCCCTTTTTAAGTGACAAAAAAATTGGAGGGCACCTAGGCCCTCCTCCCACGCTCATTTTTCCCTAAAAGTCAGCGGATCAAAATTCTGAGATAGCCATTTTATTCATCATAGTCGAAAAACTTATTAACTATGTCTTTAGGGACGACTTACTTCCCTGCAGCCCCCGGGGGAGGGGCTGCAAGTTACAAACTTTGACCTGTGTTTTCATTAAGTAATGGTTACTAGGAAGTGTAAAGACGTTTTGAGGATTTTTTTTTGGTTTAGGGGGAAATTTCAGGGGGGGCTACGTGGGAGGATATTTCCAAGGAGAAACTTTTCATGGGGGAAGAGAATTTCAATGAAGGGGGCACAGGATTTTCTATTGAAAAAACAATGAAGAAATAAAAATGAAAAGTTTTTTCTAGTGAAAGTAAGGAGCAGCATTAAAACTTAAAACGAACAAAAATTGTTACGCATATGAGGGGTTTACCTCCTTATTATACCTCACTATTTACGCTAAAGTATTTTTAGTAATTTCAACTATTTATTCTACGGCCTTTGTGATTCAGAGGTCATTCTTAAGGAATTGGGACAAAATTCAAGCTTTAGTGTAAAGAGCGAGGTATTGACGAGGGTTGAAACCTCCTCATATACGCAATAAAAACATACGAATATAGAAGTTCGTTACGTAAGTTAATTCGTAAGTTACGTCTATTTTTTACCAATGACAACGATTGCAAAAAATTAAAAGTTCTAGTTGCTTTTAACCAAAACTTGTAAGGCAACTAGGCCTCCTCCCTCGCTCCTTTTTTCTCAAAATATTCCGATTAATTGCAATTAATTAATTTGCAAAGTTTGTTTTAATTATTTATGTGTGGAGAGCCAAGATCAAAACATCATTACTTTTAATTCTCACATTTTAATGTAAGTTTATTTATATATACATATTTTATTCTCTCGTTCTCGTAGTGTGCTTAAGACGGCCCTTGGACATAGGGCCGAAATATTCTTAGAATTGATTTCCACTGTCTTAAACAGATTTTCCCTGTTGTTTCGACTTTGTATTTGTATGATTTGAATCCTTGACGAAAAATTTTTCGTGAAAGTTTTATAAACCTTGGAAATTAGGAAATTTGATTGCGACCATCGCGATTTCTATTTTATTTTGCTGGAAATCCCGCATTTCTTTGAACCTCAGTTGCGTCTTAGAACTAAGAAATTGCCTTTTCGAGACTAGAACATAATTTGTCCTTTACTGAAAATATACATTTTCAGTAATACGTTTTAAATATTTTCACTTTTTTACTTTAATAAATATAAAATTATTAAAACTTTAAGGAATAAATATCAGTATCAAACATTTCGTGGTAACGAACTGTAGTAAGGAGCGATCCGGCTCAATAGTAACCAAAACTCAAAAAACGGGATTGTGATACTAATAGATAAATGAAAAGAATTGGATTTTTATGCTGATTTTAACTATATAAATTTCATCAAATTTAGTCTTACCCATCAAAAGTTACGAGTCTGAGAAATTTTCGCTTAGTTTGAAAAATAAGGAGAAATACCCCTTAAACGTCATAGTATATTAACGAAAATAACACCATTACATTCAGCGCATCAGAGAACCCTACTGTAGGTGTTTCAAGCGCCTATCTATAAAAATGTAGAATTTTGTATTTTTTGCCAAAACACCAATCACTGGTGCGTGTTTATTTTTATTTATTTTTTTTTGTCTTTTTCCCATGGGTGATCGTATCGACCCAGTGGTCCTAAAATGTCGTGAAAGGGCTCATTCTAACAGAAATTAAAAGTTCTAGTGCCCTTTTTAAGTGACCAAAAAAATTGTAGGGCACCTAGGCCACCTTCCACGCTCATTGTTTCCCCAAAGTCACCGGATCAAAATTTTGAGATAACCATTTTGTTCAGAATAGTCGAAAACCTAACAACTATATCTTTGGTGATGATTAGTCCCCCACAGTCCCCGGGGGAGAGGCTGCAAGTCACAAACTTTGACCATTGTTTACATATAGAAATGGTTATTGGGAAGAGTACAGACGTTTTCAGTTTTTTTTTCTGGCTGGGGGAGGGGGGGTTACGTGGGATGATCTTTCCATGGAGAATTTATCATGGGGGAAGAGAAATTACATGAAGGGGGCGCAGGATTTTCTAGCATTCTTAAAAAAAAAACAATGAAAAATAAATATGAAAAAGTTTTTTCAACTGGATGTAAGGAGTAGGATTAAAACTTAAAAGGAATGGAAATTATTACGCATTTTAGGAGGTTCATCTCCTCCTAAATACTTCGCTCTTTACGCTAAAGTATTTTTGGTAATTTCAACTATTTATTATACGACCTTTGTGATGCTGTTGTCATTCTTAAAGAATTGGGATAAAATTTCAGCTTTAGTGTAAAGAACGAGATATTGACGAGGGGACGAACCCTCTTATATACTTATAAAAATATACGAATATAGAAGTTTGTTACGTAAGTTAATTCGTAAATTATGTATATTTATTACTTTCATTCATTCAAATTCTTTCATTAATTTCATTTTCATTCAAATTCTCTACCTGAATATTTTTATGAACCCGATGTATTTTCTGGAACTAATTCCGATCACGACCATAACACGCGTAATCCTTGTAATGCCCGGCAACCCTTGATAATTTCAGAAAGATCAAGATTTTCATTGAGAAACACAATATTGAGGGTATGGCAAAGTTATCATAATGTAATCAAACTTGAACTTTCTACTAATACGCTGAAAAACAAAATAAAATCAATGCTCATAGAAAATGTTTAAAGTAAAAAAAAAAAAAAAAAAAAAAAAAAAAAAAAAAAAAAAAAAAAAAAAAAAAAAAAAAAAAAAAAAAAAAAAAAAAAAAAAAAAAAAAATAAAGTAAATAAATAATAAATGTGTGGTTTGTGGCGGTTAATCCCAACTCAGTCTGGTGGTTTGAATCTGGAACCTGGATGGATTATGATTAATTTGTGATATTATTTTATGTTGATGTAGTTATAGCATACAGTTTATTTAATTGTTTGCCATTTGGCCTCGAGCCCTCTCTCTGCCAAATTGGTTTTTTATATTGAAATTATGTAGTAATAAATAGAACTTGAACTAATAAAAACGTTCGTAAAAAAAAGGTTCTAGTTGCCTTTATAAGTAACCGAAAATGGGAGGGCAAATCGGCCTCTTACCCCACCCCCCTTTTTCTCAAAATCGTCCGGTTGAAACTATGAGAAAGCAATTTAGCCACAAAACAAAATTAATATGCAAATCTCGTTTTAATTATTCGTGTGCGAGAGCCAAAATCAAAACATTTTGGTTGTTGTAGAGCCCTCCTAAACGCCCTGCTCTTTACGCTAAAGTTTTTTACTAAACGAGGCTCGTCCGAATTATAAGTTGAAACTTAACTGTTACAATCTCAGTACCTATAACTGCAATACTCGTTAAGGATACTGCTACATCTGGCTGCTAAACGAGGCTCGTTAGAATTATGTTGAAACTTAACTGTTACAATCTCAGTACCTATAACTGCAATACTCGTGAAGGATACTGCTACATCTGGCTGCTAAACGAGGCTCGTCAGAATTATAAGTTGAAACTTAACTGTTACAATCTCAGTACCTATAACTGCAATACTCGTGAAGGATACTGCTACATCTGGCTGCTAAACGAGGCTCGTCAGAATTATAAATTGAAACTTAACTGTTACAATCTCAGTACCTATAACTGCAATACTCGTGAAGGATACTGCTACATCTGGCTGCTAAACAAGGCTTGTCAGAATTATAAGTTGAAACTTAACTGTTACAATCTCAGTACCTATAACTGCAATACTCGTGAAGGATACTGCTACATGTGGCTGCTAAACGAGGCTCGTCAGAATTATAGGTTGAAACTTAACTGTTACAATCTCAGTACCTATAACTGCAATACTCGTGAAGGATACTGCTACATCTGGCTGCTAAACGAGGCTCGTCAGAATTATAAGTTGAAACTTAACTGTTATAATCTCAGTACCTATAACTGCAATACTCGTGAAGGATACTGCTGCATCTGGCTGCTAAACGAGGCTCGTTAGAATTATGAGTCAAAACTTAACTGTTACAATCTCAGTATCTACAACCGCAATACTCGCGAAGGATATTCAAATTTAAATTTACTTTATTTTGTCTTAATATTCTTGTCAATTACAAAAATAACAGCAGAGATCAAAAACAATTTAAAAAGACCTACAAAATTAAATTATGCATGCAGGCACTGCTAAACGTGGCTCGGCAGAATTATAAGTCAAAACTGATCTGTTACAATCCCTGTATCTATAACTGCAATGCTCAAGAAAGATACTGCTACATGTGGCATGCGGGCACTGCAGATTGCAAGAAGTTTATTTTTGAAGAATCCTTACAAAACAGAGGGTAGGAACTTCTGATTTCCATGGTCTTGATAAGCTATGTAGAGAAACCAGCAATATTTTTGTCAGTAAATGTACATAGCCTTTCTTTACACGCTCCGGAAGCTGAAAGGCAGCTTCCAAAATTTATTCTTTGATGGCAAGGAAGTGAAGCAGATCTTCTGCCGACGATGAACTCCTTAAAGGTTATAAAACCTTTAGAATCCTGATCATAGGCTTTAAATATTTGCATAAGGCAAGGGTTATTGCCACGTATTTTCAAGTAAGAAGCCAAATCTTGAAGTCTAATAACCCCATCCTTTTTATCTGCAATCTTTGCGAAGATTTCTAGGTCTGTCTCCAGGTCTTTTCTATCAAATCCATATTTGGATCTTAAGTTGGCCACTCCTATCAAGCCCGATTCACTTGGCAATTCCAATTTGGTTGCTTTCATCATAAGTTGACAATCTTCAAAGGAATATTCGACAATGGGTACTTCAAGGCATTTGGCAATTTCAGAGCGTACATTAGAGGCAAACATTTTCGGTTCTCTTTTCTCTTCATCTGACGGGACATATGGAGGTAAAAATTCGATTTCAGCATAAGTAACAAACTGGGTCATAGTGTACAATACAGTCTTCCAAGCTTCAGGTCCATCCCAAGTCCAAGTTACAGTGTCGAGCCTATTGGGGTACCTAATGCACACAGGTTGTACAGCAACTCCAGGATAAAATGCACCAGGCTTGAAAGTGATCAGAGATTTCCCGTTTGAACAAGTTCCCTCAGGAAATATCAAAGTCTGTTGCCAGGGATCCTCAGATGTTGCTCGACGCACCATCTCTTCAATCGTTTTTGATCGAGAATTGGGATCTTCTCTATCCACATATATTGGCTGAGTAAAATTGACCAATTTTCCAAAAAACGGCAATTTCTTCACTTCTTCCTTGGCAACAATGGAAGGTGACCCTAGGAAGAAAACTAACAGCGAATCATAGACCGACGAATGTGGTGCCAGTGCCAGAATGGGTGCTTCTCTTGCCGTCATTTGTCTCCCTTTTACTCTTAATCTGAAACCAGAACAATAAAAGAGCCCAACCATTATTTTAGATACAATGGCTCGCAGCGTTCGCCTCCATCCTTGCATAGGCTTTGATTTTAATTCTTCTTCGGATATGCCCAAAAGTCCTATAGAAGCAATCGAATAAGATGTAACTAGGCAAGTGGCAACACCAATCACTCTCAGAGGAAGAAGGATGATGGACGAAATAGTCATCTTCATTTTGTCATAAATAGAAAAATTTATGCTATGTTTAAAGGGGTTTATTTGAAGTTTGACCTGGTCTACATCACATTTGCTTTCGTTAACAGTTATACTACAGGAGGCTGCAGTCTTCAAAAAAGATTTCTCGGTCTTGCAAATAGAGGCTGCACTCTTGCAAACAGGACCCAGATTTTTCCAGCATTTTTCCTCTTCGGGTTCTTCTTTACGTGTGTAACTATGGTCTTTGTTCTTTTCTATTTTGACAACAGTTGGATTCGGTTCACTTTCCTTGTTGGGTTCAGAGCTCTGTACTTCTGCGACTTCTATTGAACATTCAGCTGTTTTGTGTTCCATATATTTTTTAATAGCCCAACAAGCTGATATTCCAGCAACTGAGACTGGAATCCCAATTACAATGGTTTTAAAAATGAACATGTTTTAAGTAAGAGATACTTTGTGCAAATGATTGACATTGTTTGCTCAGTTTTTCTTATATTAAGAAAATGACGTCATGGTGGCCAAGTGTTATGATGTTTACAGAGAACATGACGTCATGTTGGCTAAACTGCATTGATGCTTTTATAATTTGGAAAAGATTCCCAGTAAATATGACGTCACATGAACGGTGTTGATATAATGCGTGCAAAAGAAGAAATAAGATTTACGTTGTGAAAATGTACTTGGGATATATTTTATAAAAAAACGAGCCTTTTTTTATGTGCTCTCCAACTGGCGTAAATTGGAATACAAATTGACTCGTTGGTCAAATGAGCTTTTTCATGACTAAATGCAGGTGCAGAAGTACAGTCAGTCACTAATTTCCAAGAATCGTCTTCAAGAACCATGCGTGAAAAAGGCTCTTATCCAACAACAGGAGCGCTCTGTTGTGACTAAAAAAAAAACAAAAAAAAAAACACATTTATGCTTTTAATTTTTTACAGTTGTAACTTTTGAAATTGGTGCTGACTTATATTTCTGGATCCTAAAAAGAATTTCGTTTTGTTGATAATTGGCCTATTAACAACTTGTTTTCGCTAAATGTCACCAGTTCGCTAAATGAACCAGTTATAGTGCTTACGCTGAACTGCTGACAGGAAATGGCATGGGGAAAATCATACCACTCCTCCCAGGAAGACAAAAAATTAAAAAAAAGAAAAATTTCGCGTTATTTGGAAAAATTGGATGCTTCTCTTGCACAAAAACAAACGGCTTTTCTCTGATGGTTGATTTAATTGAAATTGTCTCAATAAAGGACTACAATTGAAATATTTCGATAAAGGAAAGATCGTTTCTTAGAATACTCTGCTTTGCCATTTACGAAAATTTATGAGTAAAAACGGGTAATGAACTAAAAAAACAAAAACAAACAAACAACAAACTAAAAAATCAACAAGCTAACAAACTAAAAAAAAAACAACAGCAAAACATTAATTACTAAAAAAATAAATCCGAGAACGTCAACTCCACATGTTTTGTGGTTGTTTTGTTTTTAGTTGGTTGTCATTGCTTTATTTGAATTAAGTAGTTTTTTTTTCTCTTAAATTCTCATTGACTACCATTGTAAAATATACAATGGTTACACCAATATACATTTTTTGTTGCAAATAATAGTTGGTTGTCATTGCTTTATTTGAATTAAGTGTTTTTTTTTCTCTTAAATTCTCATTGACTACCATTGTAAAATATACAATGGTTACACCAATATACATTTTTTGTTGCAAATAATATATAAACATTTTTTTGTTTATTTGGAATGCAAAATTAGTTTTTTCTGTTCGAATCCGTGTTCTTTCACTAGATTTGTTTGTGAATCTTTTAGTGTGTGAGTTAAACGCCCTTTCAAACAGTTCGTGGTAACAAACGGTAAGGAGCGACCCGGCTCAATAGTAACCGAAACTCTAAAAAATGGAATTTGATACCAATAGTTACAACAAAAGAATCGCATTTTAATGCTGATTTTAAATATATAAGTTTCATCAAGATCAGTTATACCGATCAAAAGTTACAAGCCTGAGAAAATTTGCCTCATTTTAGAAAATAGGGGGAAACACCCCCTAAAAGTCATACAATCTTAAAGAAAATCACACCATCAGATTCAGCGTATCAGAAAACCCCATTGTAGAAGTTTCAAGCTCCTATCTACAAAAATGTGGAATTTCGCATTTTTTGCCAGAAGACAGATCACGGATGCGTTTTTTTTTTTGTTTTTTTGTTTGTTTTTTTGTTGTTTTTTTCCCCAGGGGTGATCGTATCGACTGAGTAGTCCTAGAATGTCGCGAAAGGGCTCATTCTAACGGAAATTAAAAGTTCTATTGCCCTTTTTAAGTGACAAAAAAAATTGGAGGGCACCTAGGCCCCCTCCCACGCTCATTTTTCCCAAAAGTCAGCAGATCAAAATTCTGAGATAGCCATTTTATTCATCATAGTCGAAAAACGTAATAACTATGTCTTTAGGGATGACTTACTTCCCTGCAGTCCCCGGGGGAGGGGGATTTGATTTGATTGGGGGGATTTGGGGAGGATTGAGATTCGAGGGGGGGTTACTAGGGAGGATATTTCCAAGGAGAAACTTCTCATGGGGGAAGAGAATTTCAATGAAGGGGGCACAGGATTTTCTATTGAAAAAGAATGAAAAAATAAATATGAAAAGTTTTTTCTACTGAAAGTAAGGAGCAGCATTAAATTTTAAAATGAACTAAAATTATTACGCATATGAGGGGTTTACCTCCTCGTTATACCTCACTCTTTACGCTAAAGTATTTCTAGTAATTTCAACTATTTATTCTACGGCCCTTGTGATTCAGAGGTCATTCTTAAGGAATTGGGACAAAATCTAAGCTTTAGTGTAAGGAGCGAGGTATCGACGAGGGTTGAACCCCCTCATATACGCAATAAAAACATACGAATATAGAAGTTCGTTACGTAAGTTAATTCGTAAGTTACGTCTATTTTTTTACCAATGACAACGTTTGCAAAAAATTAAAAGTTCTAGTTGCTTTTTTAAGTAACCAAAACTTGGAAGGCAACTAGGCTTCCTCCCTAGCTCCTTTTTTCTCAAAATATTCCGATTAATTGCAATTAATTAACTTGCAAATCTTGTTTTAATTATTTATGTGTGGAGAGCCAAGATTAAAACATGCATTAATTCAAAAACGTCCACAAATTAAATAAAAAAAACAAGTTTTTTCAAATGAAAGTAAGGAGCAACATTAAACCTTAAAACGAACAGAAATTACTCCGTACATGAAAGAGGCTTTTCCTCCTCAACGCCCCACTCTTTACGCTAAAGTTTCTTAGTGTTTTAAAAATAGAGTTAAGAGAAAGAGTCAAACTTCAGCGCAAAGAGCGGGGCATTGAGGAGGAAAAGCTCCTTTCATGTACGGAGTAATTTCTGTTCGTTTTAAGTTTTAATGTTGCTCCTTACTTTCATTTTAAAAAACTTGTTTTTTTTTATTTAATTAATCAGAAAAGTTCTTGTTGAAAAAACACAAAAATGCCAAAAAATCTTTTATATGTATTTTGGTTGTTTTTTATGGCACTTGGTATTAACCAAGTGACATATAACAATCGCAAGTTCTGTCAATCTGTTGGTCTGTCTGTCGGTCCCAGTTTTACTACTTTAGGCACTTCCAGGTAATCTAGGACGAATTGGAATTTGGCAGGCGTATCAGGGACCGGACCAGATTAAATTAGAAATACTCGTTTTCTCGATTTGACCATCCGGGGGGAGTGGGCGGCCCGTTAATTCGGAAAAAATAGAAAAAATGAAGTATTTTTAACTTACGAACGGTTGATAAGATCTTAATGAAATTTGATGTTTGGAAGGATATCGTGTCTCAGAGCTGTTATTTTAAATCCCGACCGGATATAGTGACACTGGGGGGGAGTTGGGAGGGGGAAACCTAAAATCTTGGAAAACGCCTAGAGTGGAGGGATCGGGATGAAACTTGGTGGGAAAAATAAGCACAAGTCCTAGATACATGATTGACATAACCGGAACGGATCCGTTCTCTTTGGGGTAGTTGGGGGGGGGGGGTTAATTCTGAAAAATTAGAAAAAATGAGGTATTTTTAACTTACGAATAGGTGATCGGATCTTAATGAAATTTGATATTTAGAAGGATGTCGTGTCTCAAAGCTCTTATTTTAAATCCCGACCGGATCTGGTGACATTTGGGGGGGTTTGGGGGGAACCTAAAGTCGTGGAAACCCTTAGATTGGAGGGATCGGGATGAAACTTGGTGGAAAAAAATAAGCAGAATGCTTAGATACGTGATTTACATAATTGGAACGGATCCGCTCTATTGGGGGGGGGGGGGGGTAATTCTGAAAAATTAAAAAAATGACGTATTTTTAACTTACGAAGGAGTGATCGGCTCTTCATGAAACTTCATATTTAGAAGGACCTCGTAACTTGTATCTCTTATTTTAAATCTCAACCGGATCCAGCGTCATTGGGGGGGGGGGGGGCAGTTGGGAAGGAGACCGGAAATCTTATAAAATACTTAAAGCGGAGAAGTCAGGATGAAATTGGATGGGAAGAATAAAAACCTGTCTAAGATACGTGACTGACATAACAGGACCGGATCTGCTTTCTTTGGTGGAGTTGGGGGGGGGGGGTAATATCGAAAAATGATGTATTTGTAACTTACGAAAGGGTGACCAGATCTTAATGAAATTTGATATTTAGAAGGATCTTGTGCTTTAAAGCTCTAATTTTAAATTCCGACCAGATCTTGTGACATTGGGGGAGTTGGAGGGGGAAATCTTGGAAAACACTTGAAGTGGAGGAATCGGGATGAAGCTTGGTGGATAGAATAAGCAAATGTCCTTGATATGTGACTGACGCAACCGTACTGGATTCGCTCTCTTTGGGGGAGTTGGGGGGAGGCGTTGAGTGATTTGGCAAGTTCGGTGCTTCTGGACGTGCTAGGACGATGAAAATTGGTAGGCATGTCAGGGACCTTCACGAATTGACTTGATAAAGTCGTTTTCCCAGATTCGATCATCTGGGGGGCTAAAGGGAGAGGAAAAATCAAAAAAATGAGATATTTATAACTTACGAGTGGGTGATCGGATCTTAATGAATTTTGATATTTAGAAGGACATCGTGACTCAGAGCTCTTTTTTTAAATCCTGACCGGCATTAAGCCTCTGATTATTGGGGGTTGGGGGATTCAATACCAGGTACAACTCCCTCCCCCTGTATACGGCCCTGATTTGACCATAGGAGTTTGGTTAAGTTTATCATATTCTTAAAACCTAGCTTTACACTTGCTTTCCACCATTTTCGCCCCTCTAGATATAGTCATGTGTGGCCTCATAGTGATTGTTTGCAACGAGTCATTTGATTGTGGTAATGGGTTGAAAAACCCCACTTTGAAAGTCAAATTCTAGATATCATTTAGCATATCCTAAGCATAATTGGAGTAATGCTCAACGATTTTAAGGAAATACAGTTTGTTTACTGTAATGGGGATAGAAGTTGTTGTAGAAATATATTTGGTGTTGGGGCATATAGACAAGATGAGGGTGTAGTTGTATTGTTATTCAGTACATAAGGAATCTTATTCAACAATCCTAGTCAACATATTTTACATCCTAGTCAACATATTTTACAGGGGGAAAACCTTTCTCTTTACTTCTTTCACTGTTGTACAATCTTTAAGAAAATTCCGAACAATAAATATGTATTAGATTGCATTTTCCATTTTCAAATAATCTCTATTCGTAGTTAAACACCATCAGTACAACAACGTATTAATAGCCAAATACTGATAAAATAGTTAAGTTAGATCAGATTATTTAGATGGCACTTGGGTGTTTGTTTGTAAGCGATTTTCAAGACTTAGAGAATAGACACAAATATTTAAAAATGCAACAGAAAAACTGGAAATACAAGGAAAATAGTGAAGATAAATCACTGCAAAATATGTTAACTAGGGTTATTCTGCACATTATGAAGTAAGAACTGTTTTCTTAACATATTTCCTCTGGTTGAACTTGGTTGAAGTAAGGATGCTAGGGCTGTTTTTAAAAAAAGTTTTTAAAAAAACATCATTCCTTTCAATTCTCACATTTTAATGTAAGTTTATTTATATATACATATTTTATTCTCTCGTTCTCGTAGTGTGCTGAAGACGGCCCTTGGACATAGGGCCGAAATATTCTCAGAATTGATTTCCACTGTTTTGAACAGATTTTCCCTGTTGTTTCGACTTTGTATTTGTATGATATGAATCCTTGACGAAAAATTTTTCGTGAAAGTTTTGTAAACCTTGGAAATTAGGAAATTTGATTGCGACCATCGCGATTTCTATTTTATTTTGCTGGAAATCCCGCATTTCTTTGAACCTCAGTTGCGTCTCAGAACTAAGAAATTGCCTTCTCGAGACTAGAACATAATTTGTCCTTTACTGAAAATATACATTTTCAGTAATACATTTCAAATATTTTCACTTTTTTACTTTGATAAATATAAAATTATTAAAACTTTAAGGAATAAATATCAGTATCAAACATTTCGTGGTAACGAACTGTAGTAAGGAGCGATCCGGCTGAATAGTAACCAAAAGTCAAAAAACGGGATTGTGATACTAATAGATAAATGAAAAGAATTGGATTTTTATGCTGATTTTAACTATATAAATTTCATCAAATTTAGTTTTATCCATCAAAAGTTACGAGTCTGAGAAATTTTCGCTTAGTTAGAAAAATAAGGAGAAATACCCCTTAAACGTCATAGTATATTAACGAAAATAACACCATTACATTCAGCGTAAGTTAATTCGTAAATTATGTATATTTATTACTTTCATTCATTCAAATTCTTTCATTAATTTCATTTTCATTCAAATTCTCTACCTGAATATTTTTATGAACCCGATCTATTTTCTGGAACTAATTCCGATCACGACCATAACACGCGTAATCCTTGTAAAGCCCGGCAACCCTTGATAATTTCAGAAATATCCAAGATTTTCATTGAGAAACACAATATTGAGGGTATGGCAAAGTTATCATAATGTAATCAAACTTGAACTTTCTACTAATACGCTGAAAAACAAAATAAAATCAATGCTCATAGAAAATGTTTAAAGTAAAAAAAAAAAAAAAAAAAAAAAAAAAAAAAAAAAAAAAAAAAAAAAAAAAAAAAAAAAAAAAATTGGAAAAAAAAAATAAATTAAGTAAATAAATAATAAATGTGTGGTTTGTGGCGGTTAATCCCAACTCAGTCTGGTGGTTTGAATCTGGAACCTGGATGGATTATGATTAATTTATGATATTATTTTATGTTGATGTAGTTATAGCATACAGTTTATTTAATTGTTTGCCATTTGGCCTCGAGCCCTCTCTCTGCCAAATTGGTTTTTTATATTGAAATTATGTAGTAATAAATAGAACTTGAACTTGAACTAATAAAAACGTTCGTAAAAAAAAGGTTCTAGTTGCCTTTATAAGTAACCGGAAATGGGACGGCAAATTGGCCTCTTACCCCACCCCCCTTTTTCTCAAAATCGTCCGGTTGAAACTATGAGAAAGCAATTTAGCCACAAAAAAAAATTAATATGCAAATCTCGTTTTAATTATTCGTGTGCGAGAGCCAAAATTAAAACATTTTGATTGTTTGAGAGCCCTCCTAAACGCCCTGCTCTTTACGCTAAAGTTTTTTACTAAACGAGGCTCGTCAGAATTATAAGTTGAAACTTAACTGTTACAATATCAGTACCTATAACTGCAATACTCGTGAAGGATACTGCTACATCTGGCTGCTAAACGAGGCTCGTTAGAATTATAAGTCAAAACTTAACTGTTACAATCTCAGTACCTATACCTGCAATATTCGCGAAGGATATTCAAATTTAAATTCACTTTATTTTGTCTTAATATTCTTGTCAATTACAAAAATAACACCAGAGATCAAAAGCAATTTAAAAACACCTACAAAATTAAATTATGCATGCAGGCACTGCTAAACGTGGCTCGGCAGAATTATAAGTCAAAACTGATCTGTTACAATCCCAGTATCTATAACTGCAATGCTCAAGAAAGATACTGCTACATGTGGAATGCGGGCACTGCAGATTGCAAGAAGTTTATTTTTGAAGAATCCTTACAAAACAGAGGGTAGGAACTTCTGATTTCCATGGTCTTGATAAGCTATGTAGAGAAACCAGCAATCTTTTTGTCAGTAAATGTACATAGCCTTTCTTTACACGCTCCGGAAGCTGAAAGGCAGCTTCCAAAATTTGTTCTTTGATGGCAAGGAAGTGAAGCAGACCTTCTGCCGACGATGAACTCCTTAAAGGTTATAAAACCTTTATAATCCTGATCATAGGCTTTAAATATTTGCATAAGGCAAGGGTTATTGCCACATATTTTCAAGTAAGAAGCCAAATCTCGAAGTCCAATAACCCCTTCCTTTTTATCTGCAATCTTTGCGAAGCTTTCTAGGTCTGTCTCCAGGTCTTTTCTATCAAATCCATATTTGGATCTTAAGTTGGCCACTCCTATCAAGCCCGATTCACTTGGCAATTCCAATTTGGTTGCTTTCATCATAAGTTGACAATCTTCAAAGGAATATTCGACAATGGGTACTTCAAGGCATTTGGCCATTTCAGAGCGTACATTAGAGGCAAACATTTTCGGTTCTCTTTTCTCTTCATCTGACGGGACATATGGAGGTAAAAATTCGATTTCAGCATAAGTAACAAACTGGGTCATAGTGTACAATACAGTCTTCCAAGCTTCAGGTCCATCCCAAGTCCAAGTTACAGTGTCGAGCCTATTGGGGTACCTGATGCACACAGGTTGTACAGCAACTCCAGGATAAAATGCACCAGGCTTGAAAGTGATCAGAGATTTCCCGTTTGAACAAGTTCCCTCAGGAAATATCAAAGTCTGTTGCCAGGGATCCTCAGATGTTGCTCGACGCACCATCTCTTCAATCGTTTTTGATCGAGAATTGGGATCTTCTCTATCCACATATATTGGCTGAGTAAAATTGACCAATTTTCCAAAAAACGGCAATTTCTTCACTTCTTCCTTGGCAACAATGGAAGGTGACCCTAGGAAGAAAACTAACAGCGAATCATAGACCGACGAATGTGGTGCCAGTGCCAGAATGGGTGCTTCTCTTGCCGTCATTTGTCTCCCTTTTACTCTTAATCTGAAACCAGAACAATAAAAGAGCCCAACCATTATTTTAGATACAATGGCTCGCAGCGTTCGCCTCCATCCTTGCATAGGCTTTGATTTTAATTCTTCTTCGGATATGCCCAAAAGTCCTATAGAAGCAATCGAATAAGATGTAACTAGGCAAGTGGCAACACCAATCACTCTCAGAGGAAGAAGGATGATGGACGAAATAGTCATCTTCATTTTGTCATAAATAGAAAAATTTATGCTATGTTTAAAGGGGTTTATTTGAAGTTTGACCTGGTCTACATCACATTTGCTTTCGTTAACAGTTATACTACAGGAGGCTGCAGTCTTCAAGAATGATTTCTCGGTCTTGCAAATAGAGGCTGCACTCTTGCAAACAGGACCCAGATTTTTCCAGCATTTTTCCTCTTCGGGTTCTTCTTTACGTGTGTAACTATGGTCTTTGTTCTTTTCTATTTTGACAACAGTTGGATTCGGTTCACTTTCCTTGTTGGGTTCAGAGCTCTGTACTTCTGCGACTTCTATTGAACATTCAGCTGTTTTGTGTTCCATATATTTTTTAATAGCCCAACAAGCTGATATTCCAGCAACTGAGACTGGAATCCCAATTACAATGGTTTTAAAAATGAACATGTTTTAAGTAAGAGATACTTTGTGCAAATGATTGACATTGTTTGCTCAGTTTTTCTTATATTAAGAAAATGACGTCATGGTGGCCAAGTGTTATGATGTTTACAGAGAACATGACGTCATGTTGGCTAAACTGCATTGATGCTTTTATAATTTGGAAAAGATTCCCAGTAAATATGACGTCACATGAACGGTGTTGATATAATGCGTGCAAAAGAAGAAATAAGATTTACGTTGTGAAAATGTACTTGGGATATATTTTATAAAAAACGAGCCTTTTTTTATGTGCTCTCCAACTGGCGTAAATTGGAATAAAAATTGACTCTTTGGTCAAATGAGCTTTTTCATGATTAAATACAGGTGCAGAAGTACAGTCAGTCACTAATTTCCAAGAATCGTCTTCAAGAACCATGCGTGAAAAAGGCTCTTATCCAACAACAGGAGCGCTCTGTTGTGACTAAAAAAAAACAAAAAAAAAACACATTTATGCTTTTAATTTTTTACAGTTGTAACTTTTGAAATTGGTGCTGACTTATATTTCTGGATCCTAAAAAGAATTTCGTTTTGTTGATAATTGGCCTATTAACAACTTGTTTTCGCTAAATGTCACCAGTTCGCTAAATGAACCAGTTATAGTGCTTACGCTGAACTGCTGACAGGAAATGGCATGGGGAAAATCATACCACTCCTCCCAGGAAGACAAAAAATTAAAAAAAAAAGAAAAATTTCGCGTCATTTGGAAAAATTGGATGCTTCTCTTGCACAAAAACAATCGGCTTTTCTCTGATGGTTGATGTAATTGAAATTGTCTCAATAAAGGACTACAATTGAAATATTTTGATAAAGGAAAGATCGTTTCTTAGAATACTCTGCTTTGCCATTTACGAAAATTTATGAGTAAAAACGGGTAATGAACTAAAAAAACAAAAACAAACAAACAACAAACTAAAAAATCAACAAGCTAACAAACTAAAAAAAAAAAAAACAACAGCAAAACATTAATTACTAAAAAAATAAATCCGAGAACGTCAACTCCACATGTTTTGTGGTTGTCTTGTTTTTAGTTGGTTGTCATTGCTTTATTTGAATTAAGTAGTTTTTTTTCTCTTAAATTCTCATTGACTACCATTGTAAAATATACAATGGTTACACCAATATACATTTTTTGTTGCAAATAATAGTTGGTTGTCATTGCTTTATTTGAATTAAGTAGTTTTTTTTTCTCTTAAATTCTCATTGACTACCATTGTAAAATATACAATGGTTACACCAATATACATTTTTTGTTGCAAATAATATATAAACATTTTTTTGTTTATTTGGAATGCAAAATTAGTTTTTTCTGTTCGAATCCATGTTCTTTCACTAGATTTGTTTGTGAATCTTTTAGTGTGTGAGTTAAACGCCCTTTCAAACAGTTCGTGGTAACAAACGGTAAGGAGCGACCCGGCTCAATAGTAACCGAAACTCTAAAAAATGGAATTTTGATACCAATAGTTACAACAAAAGAATCGCATTTTAATGCTGATTTTAAATATATAAGTTTCATCAAGATCAGTTATACCCATCAAAAGTTACAAGCCTGAGAAAATTTGCCTCATTTTAGAAAATAGGGGGAAACACCCCCTAAAAGTCATACAATCTTAAAGAAAATCACACCATCAGATTCAGCGTATCAGAAAACCCCAATGTAGAAGTTTCAAGCTCCTATCTACAAAAATGTGGAATTTCGCATTTTTTGCCAGAAGACAGATCACGGGTGTTTTTTTGTTTTTTTGTTTGTTTTTTTGTTGTTTTTTCCCCAGGGGTGATCGTATCGACTGAGTAGTCCTAGAATGTCGCGAAAGGGCTCATTCTAACGGAAATTAAAAGTTCTATTGCCCTTTTTAAGTGACAAAAAAAATTGGAGGGCACCTAGGCCCCCTCCCACGCTCATTTTTCCCAAAAGTCAGCAGATCAAAATTCTGAGATAGCCATTTTATTCATCATAGTCGAAAAACGTAATAACTATGTCTTTAGGGATGACTTACTTCCCTGCAGTCCCCGGGGGAGGGGGGGATTTGATTTGATTGGGGGGATTTGGGGAGGATTGAGATTCGAGGGGGGGTTACTAGGGAGGATATTTCCAAGGAGAAACTTCTCATGGGGGAAGAGAATTTCAATGAAGGGGGCACAGGATTTTCTATTGAAAAAGAATGAAAAAATAAATATGAAAAGTTTTTTCTACTGAAAGTAAGGAGCAGCATTAAATTTTAAAATGAACTAAAATTATTATGCATATGAGGGGTTTACCTCCTCGTTATACCTCACTCTTTACGCTAAAGTATTTCTAGTAATTTCAACTATTTATTCTACGGCCCTTGTGATTCAGAGGTCATTCTTAAGGAATTGGGACAAAATCTAAGCTTTAGTGTAAGGAGCGAGGTATCGACGAGGGTTGAACCCCCTCATATACGCAATAAAAACATACGAATATAGAAGTTCGTTACGTAAGTTAATTCGTAAGTTACGTCTATTTTTTTACCAATGACAACGTTTGCAAAAAATTAAAAGTTCTAGTTGCTTTTTTAAGTAACCAAAACTTGGAAGGCAACTAGGCTTCCTCCCTAGCTCCTTTTTTCTCAAAATATTCCGATTAATTGCAATTAATTAACTTGCAAATCTTGTTTTAATTATTTATGTGTGGAGAGCCAAGATTAAAACATGCATTAATTCAAAAACGTCCACAAATTAAATAAAAAAAACAAGTTTTTTCAAATGAAAGTAAGGAGCAACATTAAACCTTAAAACGAACAGAAATTACTCCGTACATGAAAGAGGCTTTTCCTCCTCAACGCCCCACTCTTTACGCTAAAGTTTCTTAGTGTTTTAAAAATAGAGTTAAGAGAAAGAGTCAAACTTCAGCGCAAAGAGCGGGGCATTGAGGAGGAAAAGCCCCTTTCATGTACGGAGTAATTTCTGTTCGTTTTAAGTTTTAATGTTGCTCCTTACTTTCATTTTAAAAAACTTGTTTTTTTTTATTTAATTAATCAGAAAAGTTCTTGTTGAAAAAACACAAAAATGCCAAAAAATCTTTTATATGTATTTTGGTTGTTTTTTATGGCACTTGGTATTAACCAAGTGACATATAACAATCGCAAGTTCTGTCAATCTGTTGGTCTGTCTGTCGGTCCCAGTTTTACTACTTTAGGCACTTCCAGGTAATCTAGGACGAATTGGAATTTGGCAGGCGTATCAGGGACCGGACCAGATTAAATTAGAAATACTCGTTTTCCCGATTTGACCATCCGGGGGGAGTGGGCGGCCCGTTAATTCGGAAAAAATAGAAAAAATGAAGTATTTTCAACTTACGAACAGTTGATCAGATCTTAATGAAATTTGATGTTTGGAAGGATATCGTGTCTCAGAGCTGTTATTTTAAATCCCGACCGGATATAGTGACACTGGGGGGGAGTTGGGAGGGGGAAACCTAAAATCTTGGAAAACGCCTAGAGTGGAGGGATCGGGATGAAACTTGGTGGGAAAAATAAGCACAAGTCCTAGATACATGATTGACATAACCGGAACGGATCCGTTCTCTTTGGGGTAGTTGGGGGGGGGTTAATTCTGAAAAATTAGAAAAAATGAGGTATTTTTAACTTACGAATAGGTGATCGGATCTAAATGAAATTTGATATTTAGAAGGATATCGTGTCTCAAAGCTCTTATTTTAAATCCCGACCGGATCTGGTGACATTTGGGGGAGTTTGGGGGGAACCTAAAGTCGTGGAAAACCCTTAGATTGGAGGGATCGGGATGAAACTTGGTGGAAAAAAAATAAGCAGAATGCTTAGATACGTGATTTACATAATTGGAACGGATCCGCTCTATTGGGGGGGGGGGGTAATTCTGAAAAATTAAAAAAATGACGTATTTTTAACTTACGAAGGAGTGATCGGCTCTTTATGAAACTTCATATTTAGAAGGACCTCGTAACTTGTATCTCTTATTTTAAATCTCAACCGGATCCAGCGTCATTGGGGGGGGGGGCAGTTGGGAAGGAGACCGGAAATCTTATAAAATACTTAAAGCGGAGAAGTCAGGATGAAATTGGATGGGAAGAATAAAAACCTGTCTAAGATACGTGACTGACATAACAGGACCGGATCTGCTTTCTTTGGTGGAGTTGGGGGGGGGGGGGGTAATTTCGAAAAATGATGTATTTGTAACTTACGAAAGGGTGACCAGATCTTAATGAAATTTGATATTTAGAAGGATCTTGTGCTTTAAAGCTCTAATTTTAAATTCCGACCAGATCTTGTGACATTGGGGGAGTTGGAGGGGGAAATCTTGGAAAACACTTGAAGTGGAGGAATCGGGATGAAGCTTGGTGGATAGAATAAGCAAATGTCCTTGATATGTGACTGACGCAACCGTACTGGATTCGCTCTCTTTGGGGGAGTTGGGGGGAGGCGTTCAGTGATTTGGCAAGTTCGGTGCTTCTGGACGTGCTAGGACGATGAAAATTGGTAGGCATGTCAGGGACCTTCACGAATTGACTTGATAAAGTCGTTTTCCCAGATTCGATCATCTGGGGGGCTAAAGGGAGAGGAAAAATCAAAAAAATGAGATATTTATAACTTACGAGTGGGTGATCGGATCTTAATGAATTTTGATATTTAGAAGGACATCGTGACTCAGAGCTCTTTTTTTAAATCCTGACCGGCATTAAGCCTCTGATTATTGGGGGTTGGGGGATTAAATACCAGGTACAACTCCCTCCCCCTGTATACGGCCCTGATTTGACCATAGGAGTTTGGTTAAGTTTATCATATTCTTAAAACCTAGCTTTACACTTGCTTTCCACCATTTTCGCCCCTCTAGATACAGTCATGTGTGGCCTCATAGTGATTGTTTGCAACGAGTCATTTGATTGTGGTAATGGGTTGAAAAACCCCACTTTGAAAGTCAAATTCTAGATATCATTTAGCATATCCTAAGCATAATTGGAGTAATGCTCAACGATTTTAAGGAAATACAGTTTGTTTACTGTAATGGGGATAGAAGTTGTTGTAGAAATATATTTGGTGTTGGGGCATATAGACAAGATGAGGGTGTAGTTGTATTGTTATTCAGTACATAAGGAATCTTATTCAACAATCCTAGTCAACATATTTTACATCCTAGTCAACATATTTTACAGGGGGAAAACCTTTCTCTTTACTTCTTTCACTGTTGTACAATCTTTAAGAAAATTCCGAACAATAAATATGTATTAGATTGCATTTTCCATTTTCAAATAATCTCTATTCGTAGTTAAACACCATCAGTACAACAACGTATTAATAGCCAAATACTGATAAAATAGTTAAGTTAGGTTAGATCAGATTATTTAGATGGCACTTGGGTGTTTGTTTGTAAGCGATTTTCAAGACTTAGAGAATAGACACAAATATTTAAAAATGCAACAGAAAAACTGGAAATACAAGGAAAATAGTGAAGATAAATCACTGCAAAATATGTTAACTAGGGTTATTCTGCACATTATGAAGTAAGAACTGTTTTCTTAACATATTTCCTCTGGTTGAACTTGGTTGAAGTAAGGATGCTAGGGCTGTTTTTAAAAAAAGTTTTTAAAAAAACATCATTCCTTTCAATTCTCACATTTTAATGTAAGTTTATTTATATATACATATTTTATTCTCTCGTTCTCGTAGTGTGCTGAAGACGGCCCTTGGACATAGGGCCGAAATATTCTCAGAATTGATTTCCACTGTCTTGAACAGATTTTCCCTGTTGTTTCGACTTTGTATTTGCATGATATGAATCCTTGACGAAAAATTTTTCGTGAAAGTTTTGTAAACCTTGGAAATTAGGAAATTTGATTGCGACCATCGCGATTTTTATTTTATTTTGCTGGAAATCCCGCATTTCTTTGAACCTCAGTTGCGTCTCAGAACTAAGAAATTGCCTTCTCGAGACTAGAACATAATTTGTCCTTTACTGAAAATATACATTTTCAGTAATACATTTCAAATATTTTCACTTTTTTACTTTGATAAATATAAAATTATTAAAACTTTAAGGAATAAATATCAGTATCAAACATTTCGTGGTAACGAACTGTAGTAAGGAGCGATCCGGCTGAATAGTAACCAAAACTCAAAAAACGGGATTGTGATACTAATAGATAAATGAAAAGAATTGGATTTTTATGCTGATTTTAACTATATAAATTTCATCAAATTTAGTCTTATCCATCAAAAGTTACGAGTCTGAGAAATTTTCGCTTAGTTAGAAAAATAAGGAGAAATACCCCTTAAACGTCATAGTATATTAACGAAAATAACACCATTACATTCAGCGCATCAGAGAACCCTACTGTAGGTGTTTCAAGCGCCTATCTATAAAAATGTGGAATTTTGTATTTTTTGCCAAAACACCGATCACTGGTGCGTGTTTATTTTTATTTTATTTTTTGTCTTTTTCCCATGGGTGATCGTATCGACCCAGTGGTCCTAAAATGTCGTGAAAGGGCTCATTCTAACAGAAATTAAAAGTTCTAGTGCCCTTTTTAAGTGACCAAAAAAATTGGAGGGCACCTAGGCCACCTTCCACGCTCATTGTTTCCCCAAAGTCACCGGATCAAAATTTTGAGATAACCATTTTGTTCCGAATAGTCGAAAAACCTAAAAACTATATCTTTGGTGATGATTAGTCCCCCACAGTCCCCGGGGGAGAGGCTGCAAATCACAAACTTTGACCATTGTCTACATATAGAAATGGTTATTGGGAAGAGTACAGACGTTTTCAGTCTTCTTAAAGAATTGGGATAAAATTTCAGCTTTAGTGTAAAGAACGAGATATTGACGAGGGGACGAACCCTCTTATATACTTAATAAAAATATACGAATATAGAAGTTTGTTACGTAAGTTAATTCGTAAATTATGTATATTTATTACTTTCATTCATTCAAATTCTTTCATTAATTTCATTTTCATTCAAATTCTCTACCTGAATATTTTTATGAACCCGATCTATTTTCTGGAACTAATTCCGATCACGACCATAACACGCGTAATCCTTGTAAAGCCCGGCAACCCTTGATAATTTCAGAAAGATCCAAGATTTTCATTGAGAAACACAATATTGAGGGTATGGCAAAGTTATCATAATGTAATCAAACTTGAACTTTCTACTAATACGCTGAAAAACAAAATAAAATCAATGCTCATAGAAAATGTTTAAAGTAAAAAAAAAAAAAAAAAAAAAAAAAAAAAAAAAAAAAAAAAAAAAAAAAAAAAAAAAATTGGAAAAAAAAATAAATTAAGTAAATAAATAATAAATGTGTGGTTTGTGGCGGTTAATCCCAACTCAGTCTGGTGGTTTGAATCTGGAACCTGGATGGATTATGATTAATTTATGATATTATTTTATGTTGATGTAGTTATAGCATACAGTTTATTTAATTGTTTGCCATTTGGCCTCGAGCTCTCTCTCTGCCAAATTGGTTTTTTATATTGAAATTATGTAGTAATAAATAGAACTTGAACTAATAAAAACGTTCGTAAAAAAAAGGTTCTAGTTGCCTTTATAAGTAACCGGAAATGGGACGGCAAATTGGCCTCTTACCCCACCCCCCTTTTTCTCAAAATCGTCCGGTTGAAACTATGAGAAAGCAATTTAGCCACAAAAAAAAATTAATATGCAAATCTCGTTTTAATTATTCGTGTGCGAGAGCCAAAATTAAAACATTTTGATTGTTTGAGAGCCCTCCTAAACGCCCTGCTCTTTACGCTAAAGTTTTTTACTAAACGAGGCTCGTCAGAATTATAAGTTGAAACTTAACTGTTACAATCTCAGTACCTATAACTGCAATACTCGTGAAGGATACTGCTACATCTGGCTGCTAAACGAGGCTCGTTAGAATTATAAGTCAAAACTTAACTGTTACAATCTCAGTACCTATAACTGCAATACTCGCGAAGGATATTCAAATTTAAATTCACTTTATTTTGTCTTAATATTCTTGTCAATTACAAAAATAACACCAGAGATCAAAAGCAATTTAAAAAGACCTACAAAATTAAATTATGCATGCAGGCACTGCTAAACGTGGCTCGGCAGAATTATAAGTCAAAACTGATCTGTTACAATCCCAGTATCTATAACTGCAATGCTCAAGAAAGATACTGCTACATGTGGCATGCGGGCACTGCAGATTGCAAGAAGTTTATTTTTGAAGAATCCTTACAAAACAGAGGGTAGGAACTTCTGATTTCCATGGTCTTGATAAGCTATGTAGAGAAACCAGCAATCTTTTTGTCAGTAAATGTACATAGCCTTTCTTTACACGCTCCGGAAGCTGAAAGGCAGCTTCCAAAATTTGTTCTTTGATGGCAAGGAAGTGAAGCAGACCTTCTGCCGACGATGAACTCCTTAAAGGTTATAAAACCTTTATAATCCTGATCATAGGCTTTAAATATTTGCATAAGGCAAGGGTTATTGCCACATATTTTCAAGTAAGAAGCCAAATCTCGAAGTCCAATAACCCCTTCCTTTTTATCTGCAATCTTTGCGAAGCTTTCTAGGTCTGTCTCCAGGTCTTTTCTATCAAATCCATATTTGGATCTTAAGTTGGCCACTCCTATCAAGCCCGATTCACTTGGCAATTCCAATTTGGTTGCTTTCATCATAAGTTGACAATCTTCAAAGGAATATTCGACAATCGGTACTTCAAGGCATTTGGCCATTTCAGAGCGTACATTAGAGGCAAACATTTTCGGTTCTCTTTTCTCTTCATCTGACGGGACATATGGAGGTAAAAATTCGATTTCAGCATAAGTAACAAACTGGGTCATAGTGTACAATACAGTCTTCCAAGCTTCAGGTCCATCCCAAGTCCAAGTTACAGTGTCGAGCCTATTGGGGTACCTGATGCACACAGGTTGTACAGCAACTCCAGGATAAAATGCACCAGGCTTGAAAGTGATCAGAGATTTCCCGTTTGAACAAGTTCCCTCAGGAAATATCAAAGTCTGTTGCCAGGGATCCTCAGATGTTGCTCGACGCACCATCTCTTCAATCGTTTTTGATCGAGAATTGGGATCTTCTCTATCCACATATATTGGCTGAGTAAAATTGACCAATTTTCCAAAAAACGGCAATTTCTTCACTTCTTCCTTGGCAACAATGGAAGGTGACCCTAGGAAGAAAACTAACAGCGAATCATAGACCGACGAATGTGGTGCCAGTGCCAGAATGGGTGCTTCTCTTGCCGTCATTTGTCTCCCTTTTACTCTTAATCTGAAACCAGAACAATAAAAGAGCCCAACCATTATTTTAGATACAATGGCTCGCAGCGTTCGCCTCCATCCTTGCATAGGCTTTGATTTTAATTCTTCTTCGGATATGCCCAAAAGTCCTATAGAAGCAATCGAATAAGATGTAACTAGGCAAGTGGCAACACCAATCACTCTCAGAGGAAGAAGGATGATGGACGAATTAGTCATCTTCATTTTGTCATAAATAGAAAAATTTATGCTATGTTTAAAGGGGTTTATTTGAAGTTTGACCTGGTCTACATCTCATTTGCTTTCGTTAACAGTTATACTACAGGAGGCTGCAGTCTTCAAAAATGATTTCTCGGTCTTGCAAATAGAGGCTGCACTCTTGCAAACAGGACCCAGATTTTTCCAGCATTTTTCCTCTTCGGGTTCTTCTTTACGTGTGTAACTATGGTCTTTGTTCTTTTCTATTTTGACAACAGTTGGATTCGGTTCACTTTCCTTGTTGGGTTCAGAGCTCTGTACTTCTGCGACTTCTATTGAACATTCAGCTGTTTTGTGTTCCATATATTTTTTAATAGCCCAACAAGCTGATATTCCAGCAACTGAGACTGGAATCCCAATTACAATGGTTTTAAAAATGAACATGTTTTAAGTAAGAGATACTTTGTGCTTTGCTCAGTTTTTCTTATATTAAGAAAATGACGTCATGGTGGCCAAGTGTTATGATGTTTACAGAGAACATGACGTCATGTTGGCTAAACTGCATTGATGCTTTTATAATTTGGAAAAGATTCCCAGTAAATATGACGTCACATGAACGGTGTTGATATAATGCGTGCAAAAGAAGAAATAAGATTTACGTTGTGAAAATGTACTTGGGATATATTTTATAAAAAACGAGCCTTTTTTTATGTGCTCTCCAACTGGCGTAAATTGGAATAAAAATTGACTCATTGGTCAAATGAGCTTTTTCATGATTAAATGCAGGTGCAGAAGTACAGTCAGTCACTAATTTCCAAGAATCGTCTTCAAGAACCATGCGTGAAAAAGGCTCTTATCCAACAACAGGAGCGCTCTGTTGTGACTAAAAACAAACAAAAAAAAAACACATTTATGCTTTTAATTTTTTACAGTTGTAACTTTTGAAATTGGTGCTGACTTATATTTCTGGATCCTAAAAAGAATTTCGTTTTGTTGATAATTGGCCTATTAACAACTTGTTTTCACTAAATGTCACCAGTTCGCTAAATGAACCAGTTATAGTGCTTACGCTGAACTGCTGACAGGAAATGGCATGGGGAAAATCATCCCACTCCTCCCAGGAAGACAAAAAATTAAAAAAAAGAAAAATTTCGCGTTATTTGGAAAAATTGGATGCTTCTCTTGCACAAAAACAAACGGCTTTTCTATGATGGTTGATTTAATTGAAATTGTCTCAATAAAGGACTACAATTGAAATATTTCGATAAAGGAAAGATCGTTTCTTAGAATACTCTGCTTTGCCATTTACGAAAATTTATGAGTAAAAACGGGTAATGAACTAAAAAAACAAAAACAAACAAACAACAAACTAAAAAATCAACAAGCTAACAAACTAAAAAAAAAAAAAAAACAACAGCAAAACATTAATTACTAAAAAAATAAATCCGAGAACGTCAACTCCATATGTTTTTTGGTTGTTTTGTTTTTAGTTGGTTGTCATTGCTTTATTTGAATTAAGTAGTTTTTTTTTCTCTTAAATTCTCATTGACTACCATTGTAAAATATACAATGGTTACACCAATATACATTTTTTGTTGCAAATAATAGTTGGTTGTCATTGCTTTATTTGAATTAAGTAGTTTTTTTTAAAATTAAAAACAAAATAAAATCAATGCTCATAGAAAATGTTTAAAGTAAAAAAAAAAAAAAAAAAAAAAAAAAAAAAAAAAAAAAAAAAAAAAAAAAAAAAAAAAAAAAAAAAATGGAAAAAAAAATAAATTAAGTAAATAAATAATAAATGTGTGGTTTGTGGCGGTTAATCCCAACTCAGTCTGGTGGTTTGAATCTGGAACAATCTCAGTACCTATAACTGCAATACTCGTGAAGGATACTGCTACATCTGGCTGCTAAACGAGGCTCGTTAGAATTATAAGTCAAAACTTAACTGTTACAATCTCAGTACCTATAACTGCAATACTCGCGAAGGATATTCAAATTTAAATTCACTTTATTTTGTCTTAATATTCTTGTCAATTACAAAAATAACACCAGAGATCAAAAGCAATTTAAAAACACCTACAAAATTAAATTATGCATGCAGGCACTGCTAAACGTGGCTCGGCAGAATTATAAGTCAAAACTGATCTGTTACAATCCCAGTATCTATAACTGCAATGCAAAAAAATAAAATAACTGCAAAAAAAAAAAAAAAAAAATTGGAAAAAAAAAATAAATTAAGTAAATAAATAATAAATGTGTGGTTTGTGGCGGTTAATCCCAACTCAGTCTGGTGGTTTGAATCTGGAACCTGGATGGATTATGATTAATTCATGATATTATTTTATGTTGATGTAGTTATAGCATACAGTTTATTTAATTGTTTGCCATTTGGCCTCGAGCCCTCTCTCTGCCAAATTGGTTTTTTATATTGAAATTATGTAGTAATAAATAGAACTTGAACTTGAACTAATAAAAACGTTCGTAAAAAAAAGGTTCTAGTTGCCTTTATAAGTAACCGGAAATGGGACGGCAAATTGGCCTCTTACCCCACCCCCCTTTTTCTCAAAATCGTCCGGTTGAAACTATGAGAAAGCAATTTAGCCACAAAAAAAATTAATATGCAAATCTCGTTTTAATTATTCGTGTGCGAGAGCCAAAATTAAAACATTTTGATTGTTTGAGAGCCCTCCTAAACGCCCTGCTCTTTACGCTAAAGTTTTTTACTAAACGAGGCTCGTCAGAATTATAAGTTGAAACTTAACTGTTACAATCTCAGTACCTATAACTGCAATACTCGTGAAGGATACTGCTACATCTGGCTGCTAAACGAGGCTCGTTAGAATTATAAGTCAAAACTTAACTGTTACAATCTCAGTACCTATACCTGCAATACTCGCTAAGGATATTCAAATTTAAATTCACTTTATTTTGTCTTAATATTCTTGTCAATTACAAAAATAACACCAGAGATCAAAAGCAATTTAAAAACACCTACAAAATTAAATTATGCATGCAGGCACTGCTAAACGTGGCTCGGCAGAATTATAAGTCAAAACTGATCTGTTACAATCCCAGTATCTATAACTGCAATGCTCAAGAAAGATACTGCTACATGTGGCATGCGGGCACTGCAGATTGCAAGAAGTTTATTTTTGAAGAATCCTTACAAAACAGAGGGTAGGAACTTCTGATTTCCATGGTCTTGATAAGCTATGTAGAGAAACCAGCAATCTTTTTGTCAGTAAATGTACATAGCCTTTCTTTACACGCTCCGGAAGCTGAAAGGCAGCTTCCAAAATTTGTTCTTTGATGGCAAGGAAGTGAAGCAGACCTTCTGCCGACGATGAACTCCTTAAAGGTTATAAAACCTTTATAATCCTGATCATAGGCTTTAAATATTTGCATAAGGCAAGGGTTATTGCCACATATTTTCAAGTAAGAAGCCAAATCTCGAAGTCCAATAACCCCTTCCTTTTTATCTGCAATCTTTGCGAAGCTTTCTAGGTCTGTCTCCAGGTCTTTTCTATCAAATCCATATTTGGATCTTAAGTTGGCCACTCCTATCAAGCCCGATTCACTTGGCAATTCCAATTTGGTTGCTTTCATCATAAGTTGACAATCTTCAAAGGAATATTCGACAATGGGTACTTCAAGGCATTTGGCCATTTCAGAGCGTACATTAGAGGCAAACATTTTCGGTTCTCTTTTCTCTTCATCTGACGGGACATATGGAGGTAAAAATTCGATTTCAGCATAAGTAACAAACTGGGTCATAGTGTACAATACAGTCTTCCAAGCTTCAGGTCCATCCCAAGTCCAAGTTACAGTGTCGAGCCTATTGGGGTACCTAATGCACACAGGTTGTACAGCAACTCCAGGATAAAATGCACCAGGCTTGAAAGTGATCAGAGATTTCCCGTTTGAACAAGTTCCCTCAGGAAATATCAAAGTCTGTTGCCAGGGATCCTCAGATGTTGCTCGACGCACCATCTCTTCAATCGTTTTTGATCGAGAATTGGGATCTTGTCTATCCACATATATTGGCTGAGTAAAATTGACCAATTTTCCAAAAAACGGCAATTTCTTCACTTCTTCCTTGGCAACAATGGAAGGTGACCCTAGGAAGAAAACTAACAGCGAATCATAGACCGACGAATGTGGTGCCAGTGCCAGAATGGGTGCTTCTCTTGCCGTCATTTGTCTCCCTTTTACTCTTAATCTGAAACCAGAACAATAAAAGAGCCCAACCATTATTTTAGATACAATGGCTCGCAGCGTTCGCCTCCATCCTTGCATAGGCTTTGATTTTAATTCTTCTTCGGATATGCCCAAAAGTCCTATAGAAGCAATCGAATAAGATGTAACTAGGCAAGTGGCAACACCAATCACTCTCAGAGGAAGAAGGATGATGGACGAAATAGTCATCTTCATTTTGTCATAAATAGAAAAATTTATGCTATGTTTAAAGGGGTTTATTTGAAGTTTGACCTGGTCTACATCACATTTGCTTTCGTTAACAGTTATACTACAGGAGGCTGCAGTCTTCAAGAATGATTTCTCGGTCTTGCAAATAGAGGCTGCACTCTTGCAAACAGGACCCAGATTTTTCCAGCATTTTTCCTCTTCGGGTTCTTCTTTACGTGTGTAACTATGGTCTTTGTTCTTTTCTATTTCGACAACATTTGGATTCGGTTCACTCTCCTTGTTGGGTTCAGAGCTCTGTACTTCTGCGACTTCTATTGAACAGTCAGCTGTTTTGTGTTCCATATATTTTTTAATAGCCCAACAAGCTGATATTCCAGCAACTGAGACTGGAATCCCAATTACAATGGTTTTAAAAATGAACATGTTTTAAGTAAGAGATACTTTATGCAAATGATAGACATTGTTTGTTCAGTTTTTCTTATATTAAGAAAATGACGTCATGTCGGCCAAGTGTTATGATGTTTACAGAGAACATGACGTCATGTTGTCTAAACTGCATTGATGCTTTTATAATTTGGAAAAGATTTCCAATAAATATGACGTCACATGAACGGTGTTGATATAATGCGTGCAAAAGAAGAAATAAGATTTACGTTGTGAAAATGTACTTGGGATATATTTTATAAAAAAACGAGCCTTTTTTTATGTGCTCTCCAACTGGCGTAAATTGAAATAAAAATTGACTCGTTGGTCAAATGAGCTTTTTCATGATTAAATGCAGGTGCAGAAGTACAGTCAGTTACTAATTTCCAAGAATCGTCTTCAAGAACCATGCGTGAAAAAGGCTCTTATCCAACAACAGGAGCGCTCTGTGGTGACTAAAAAAAAACAAAAAAAACACATTTATGCTTTTAATTTTTTACAGTTGTAACTTTTGAAATTGGTGCTGACTTATATTTCTGGATCCTAAAAAGAATTTCGTTTTGTTGATAATTGGCCTATTAACAACTTGTTTTCGCTAAATGTCACCAGTTCGCTAAATGAACCAGTTATAGTGCTTACGCTGAACTGCTGACAGGAAATGGCATGGGGAAAATCATACCACTCCTCCCAGGAAGACCAAAAATTAAAAAAAAAGAAAAATTTCGCGTTATTTGGAAAAATTGGATGCTTCTCTTGCACAAAAACAAACGGCTTTTCTCTGATGGTTGATTTAATTGAAATTGTCTCAATAAAGGACTACAGTTGAAATATTTCGATAAAAGAAAGATCGTTTCTTAGAATACTCTGCTTTGCCATTCACGAAAATTTATGAGTAAAAACGGGTAATGAACTAAAAAAACAAAAACAAACAAACAACAAACTAAAAAATCAACAAGCTAACAAACTAAAAAAAAACAACAGCAAAACATTAATTACTAAAAAAATAAATCCGAGAACGTCAACTCCACATGTTTTGTGGTTGTTTTGTTTTTAGTTGGTTGTCATTGCTTTATTTGAATTAAATAGTTTTTTTTCTCTTAAATTCTCATTGACTACCATTGTAAAATATACAATGGTTACACCAATATACATTTTTTGTTGCAAATAATATATAAACATTTTTTTGTTTATTTGGAATGCAAAATTAGTTTTTTCTGTTCGAATCCATGTTCTTTCACTAGATTTGTTTGTGAATATTTTAGTGTGTGAGTTAAATGCCCTTTCAAACAGTTCGTGGTAACAAACGGTAAGGAGCAACCCGGCTCAATAGTAACCGAAACTCTAAAAAATGGAATTTTGATACCAATAATTACAACAAAAGAATCGCATTTTAATGCTGATTTTAAATATAAAGTTTCATCAAGATCAGTTATACCCATCAAAAGTTACAAGCCTGAGAAAATTTGCCTCATTTTAGAAAATAGGGGGAAACACCCCCTAAAAGTCATACCATCAGATTCAGCGTATCAGAAAACCCTATTGTAGAAGTTTCAAGCTCCTATCTACAAAAATGTGGAATTTCGCATTTTTTTGCCAGAAGACAGATCACGGATGCGTGTTTATTTGTTTTTTTGTTTTGTTTTTTTTTTTCCCCAGGGGTGATCGTATCGACTGGGTAGTCCTAGAATGACACGAGAGGGCTCATTCCAACGGAAATTAAAAGTTCTATTGCCCTTTTAAGTGAAAAAAAAATTGGAGGGCACCTAGGCCCCCTCCCACGCTCAGTTTTTCCCAAAAGTCAGCAGATCAAAATTCTGAGATAGCCATTTTATTCATCATAGTCGAAAAACGTAATAACTATGTCTTTAGGGATGACTTACTTCCCTGCAGTCCCCGGGGGAGGGGGGATTTGATTTGATTGGGGGGATTTGGGGAGGATTGAGATTTGAGGGGGGGTTACTAGGGAGGATATTTCCAAGGAGAAACTTCTCATGGGGGAAGAGAATTTCAATGAAGGGGGCACAGGATTTTCTATTGAAAAAACAATGAAAAAATAAATATGAAAAGTTTTTTCTACTGAAAGTAAGGAGCAGCATTAAATTTTAAAACGAACTAAAATTATTACGCATATGAGGGGTTTACCTCCTCGTTATACCTCACTCTTTACGCTAAAGTATTTTTAGTAATTTCAACTATTTATTCTACGGCCCTTGTGATTCAGAGGTCATTCTTAAGGAATTGGGACAAAATTTAAGCTTTAATGTAAAGAGCGAGGTATCGACGAGGGTTGAACCCCCTCATATACGCAATAAAAGCATAAGAATATAGAAGTTCGTTAAGCAAGTTAATTCGTAAGTTACGTCTTTTTTTTTACCAATGACAATGTTTGCAAAAAATTAAAAGTTCTAGTTGCTTTTTTAAGTAGCCAAAACGTGGAAGGCAACTAGGCTTCCTCCCTAGCTCCTTTTTTCTCAAAATATTCCGATTAATTGCAATTAATTAACTTGCAAATCTTGTTTTAATTATTTATGTGTGGAGAGCCAAGATTAAAACATGCATTAATTCAAAAACGTCCATAAATTAAATAAAAAAAACAAGTTTTTTTAAATGAAAGTAAGGAGCAACATTAAACCTTAAAACGAACAGAAATTACTCCGTACATGAAAGGGGCTTTTCCTCCTCAACGCCCCACTCTTTACGCTAAAGTTTCTTAGTGTTTTAAAAATAGAGTTAAGAGAAAGAGTCAAACTTTAGCGCAAAGAGCGGGGCATTGAGGAGGAAAAGCCCCTTTCATGTACGGAGTAATTTCTGTTCGTTTTAAGTTTTAATGTTGCTCCTTACTTTCATTTTAAAAAACTTGTTTTTTTTAAATTTAATTAATCAGAAAAGTTCTTGTTGAAAAAACACAAAAATGCCAAAAAATCTTTTATATGTATTTTGGTTGTTTTTTATGGCACTTGGTATTAACCAAGTGACATATAACAATCGCAAGTTCTGTCAATCTGTTGGTCTGTCTGTCGGTCCCAGTTTTACTACTTTAAGCACTTCCAGGTAATCTAGGACGAATTGAAATTTGGCAGGCGTATCAGGGACCGGACCAGATTAAATTAGAAATACTCGTTTTCTCGATTTGACCATCCGGGGGGAGTGGGCGGCCCGTTAATTCGGAAAAAAATAGAAAAAATGAAGTATTTTTAACTTACGAACGGTTGATAAGATCTTAATGAAATTTGATGTTTGGAAGGATATCGTGTCTCAGAGCTGTTATTTTAAATCCCGACCGGATCTAGTGACATTGGGGGGAGTTGGGAGGGGGAAACCTAAAATCTTGGAAAACGCTTAGAGTGGAGGGATCGGGATGAAACTTGGTGGGAAAAATAAGCACAAGTCCTAGATACATGATTCACATAACCGGAACAGATCCGTTATCTTTGGGGGAGTTGGGGGGGGGGGGGGGTTAATTCTGAAAATTAGAAAAAATGAGGTATTTTTAACTTACGAATAGGTGATCGGATCTTAATGAAATTTAATATTTAGAAGGATATCGTGTCTCAAAGCTCTTATTTTAAATCCCGACCGGATCTGGTGACATTTGGGGGAGTTTGGGGGGAACCTAAAGTCGTGGAAAACCCTTAGATTGGAGGGATCGGGATGAAACTTGGTAGAAAAAAATGAAATATTCTCAGAATTGATTTCCACTGTCTTGAACAGATTTTCCCTGTTGTTTCGACTTTGTATTTGTATGATTTGAATCCTTGACGAAAAATTTTTCGTGAAAGTTTTATAAACCTTGGAAATTAGGAAATTTGATTGCGACCATCGCGATTTTTATTTTATTTTGCTGGAAATCCCGCATTTCTTTGAACCTCAGTTGCGTCTCAGAACTAAGAAATTGCCTTCTCGAGACTAGAACATAATTTGTCCTTTACTGAAAATATACATTTTCAGTAATACATTTTAAATATTTTCACTTTTTTACTTTAATAAATATAAAATTATTAAAACTTTAAGGAATAAATATCAGTATCAAACATTTCGTGGTAACGAACTGTAGTAAGGAGCGATCCGGCTGAATAGTAACCAAAACTCAAAAAACGGGATTGTGATACTAATAGATAAATGAAAAGAATTGGATTTTTATGCTGATTTTAACTATATAAATTTCATCAAATTTAGTCTTATCCATCAAAAGTTACGAGTCTGAGAAATTTTCGCTTAGTTTGAAAAATAAGGAGAAATACCCCTTAAACGTCATAGTATATTAACGAAAATAACACCATTACATTCAGCGCATCAGAGAACCCTACTGTAGGTGTTTCAAGCGCCTATCTATAAAAATGTGGAATTTTGTATTTTTTGCCAAAACACCAATCACTGGTGCGTGTTTATTTTTTTTTTCTTTTTCCCATGGGTGATCGTATCGACCCAGTGGTCCTAAAATGTCGTAAAAGGGCTCATTCTAACAGAAATTAAAAGTTCTAGTGCCCTTTTTAAGTGACCAAAAAAATCGGAAGGCACCTAGGCCACCTTCCACGCTCATTGTTTCCCCAAAGTCACCGGATCAAAATTTTGAGATAACCATTTTGTTCCGAATAGTCGAAAAACCTAACAACTATATCTTTGGTGATGATTAGTCCCCCACAGTCCCTGGGGGAGAGGCTGCAAGTCACAAACTTTGACCATTTTCTACATATAGAAATGGTTATTGGGAAGAGTACAGACGTTTACATTTTTTTTTCTGGCTGGGGGAGGGGGGGGGGGTTACGTGGGATGATCTTTCCATGGAGAATTTATCATGGGGGAAGAGAAATTTCATGAAGGGGGCGCAGGATTTTCTAGCATTCTTAAAAAAAACAATGAAAAATAAATATGAAAAAGTTTTTTCAACTGGATGTAAGGAGTAGGATTAAAACTTAAAAGGAATGGAAATTATTACGCATTTTAGGAGGTTGATCTCCTCCTAAATACTTCGCTCTTTACGCTAAAGTATTTTTGGTAATTTCAACTATTTATTATACGACCTTTGTGATGCTGTTGTGATTCTTAAAGAATTGGGATAAAATTTCAGCTTTAGTGTAAAGAACGAGATATTGACGAGGGGACGAACCCTCTTATATACGTAATAAAAATATACGAATATAGAAGTTTGTTATGCAAATTCCACGTTTTTGTAGATAGCTTGAAACTTCTACATTAGGGTTGTCTGATACGCTGAATCTGATGGTGTGATTTTTTAAAGATTGTATGACTTTTAGTGGGTGTTTTCCCCTATTTTCTAAAATGAGGCAAATTTTCTCAGGCTTGTAACTTTTGATGGGTATAACTGATCTTGATGAAACTTATATATTTAAAATTAGCATTAAAATGCGATTCTTTTGTTGTAACTATTGGTATCAAAATTCCATTTTTTAGAGTTTCGGTTACTATTGAGCCGGCTCGCTCCTTACCGTTTGTTACCACGAACTGTTTGAAAGGGCATTTAACTCACACACTAAAAGATTCACAAACAAATCTAGTGAAAGAACATGGATTCGAACAGAAAAAACTAATTTTGCATTCCAAATAAACAAAAAAATGTTTATATATTATTTGCAACAAAAAATGTATATTGGTGTAACCATTGTATATTTTACAATGGTAGTCAATGAGAATTTAAGAAAAAAAAACTATTTAATTCAAATAAAGCAATGAAAACCAACTAAAAACAAAACAACCACAAAACATGTGGAGTTGACGTTCTCGGATTTATTTTTTTAGTAATTAATGTTTTGCTGCAACAACAACAAAAAAAAAAACAAAAAAACACGCATCCGTGATCTGTCTTCTGGCAAAAAATGCGAAATTCCACATTTTTGTAGATAGGAGCTTGAAACTTCTACAATAGGGTTTTCTGATACGCTGAATCTGATGGTGTGATTTTCTTTAAGATTGTATGACTTTTAGGGGGTGTTTCCCCCTATTTTCTAAAATGAGGCAAATTTTCTCAGGCTTGTAACTTTTGATGGGTATAACTGATCTTGATGAAACTTATATATTTAAAATCAGCATTAAAATGCGATTCTTTTGTTGTAACTATTGGTATCAAAATTCCATTTTTTAGAGTTTCGGTTACTATTGAGCCGGGTCGCTCCTTACCGTTTGTTACCACGAACTGTTTGAAAGGGCATTTAACTCACACACTAAAAGATTCACAAACAAATCTAGTGAAAGAACATGGATTCGAACAGAAAAAACTAATTTTGCATTCCAAATAAACAAAAAAATGTTTATATATTATTTGCAACAAAAAATGTATATTGGTGTAACCATTGTATATTTTACAATGGTAGTCAATGAGAATTTAAGAGAAAAAAAAACTACTTAATTCAAATAAAGCAATGACAACCAACTATTATTTGCAAATATGCAGGTGCATTAATATGTTAAGAAAACAGTTCTTACTTCATAATGTGCAGAATAACCCTAGTTAACATATTTTGCAGTGATTTATCTTCACTATTTTCCTTGTATTTCCAGTTTTTCTGTTGCATTTTTAAATATTTGTGTCTATTCTCTAAGTCTTGAAAATCGCTTACAAACAAACACCCAAGTGCCATCTAAATAATCTGATCTAACTTAACTATTTTATCAGTATTTGGCTATTAATACGTTGTTGTACTGATGGTGTTTAACTACGAATAGAGATTATTTGAAAATGGAAAATGCAATCTAATACATATTTATTGTTCGGAATTTTGTTAAAGATTGTACAACAGTGAAAGAAGTAAAGAGAAAGGTTTTCCCCCTGTAAAATATGTTGACTAGGATGTAAAATATGTTGACTAGGATTGTTGAATAAGATTCCTTATGTACTGAATAACAATACAACTACACCCTCATCTTGTCTATATGCCCCAACACCAAATATATTTCTACAACAACTTCTATCCCCATTACAGTAAACAAACTGTATTTCCTTAAAATCGTTGAGCATTACTCCAATTATGCTTAGGATATGCTAAATGATATCTAGAATTTGACTTTCAAAGTGGGGTTTTTCAACCCATTACCACAATCAAATGACTCGTTGCAAACAATCACAATGAGGCCACACATGACTGTATCTAGAGGGGCGAAAACCACCTAGGCCCCCTCCCACGCTCATTTTTTCACAAAAGTCAGCAGATCAAAATTCTGAGATAGCCATTTTATTCATCATAGTCGAAAAACGTAATAACTATGTCTTTAGGGATGACTTACTTCCCTGCAGTCCCCGGGGGAGGGGCTGCAAGTTACAAACTTTGACCTGTGTTTACATATAGTAATGGTTACTAGGAAGTGTAAAGACGTTTTGAGGGTTTTTTTGGTTTAGGGGGAGATTTGAGGGGGGGGGGTTACTAGGGAAGATATTTCCAAGGAGAAACTTCTCATGGGGGAAGAGAATTTCAATGAAGGGGGCACAGGATTTTCTATTGAAAAAACAATGAAAAAATAAATATGAAAAGTTTTTTCTACTGAAAGTAAGGAGCAGCATTAAAACTTAAAACGAGCTAAAATTATTACGCATATGGGCGGTTTACCTCCTCGTTATACCTCACTCTTTACGCTAAAGTATTTTTAGTAATTTCAACTATTTATTCTACGGCCCTTGTGATTCAGAGGTCATTCTTAAGGAATTGGGACAAAATCTAAGCTTTAGTGTAAAGAGCGAGGTATCGACGAGGGTTGAACCCCCTCATATACGCAATAAAAACATACGAATATAGAAGTTCGTTACGTAAGTTAATTCGTAAGTTACGTCTATTTTTTTTACCAATGACAACGTTTGCAAAAAATTAAAAGTTCTAGTTGCTTTTTTAAGTAACCAAAACTTGGAAGGCAACTAGGCCTCCTCCCTCGCTCCTTTTTTCTCAAAATATTCCGATTAATTGCAATTAATTAATTTGCAAATTTTGTTTTAATTATTTATGTGTGTAGAGCCAAGATCAAAACATGCATTAATTCAAAAATGTCCAGAAATTAAATAAAAAAACAAGTTTTTTAAAATGAAAGTAAGGAGCAATATTAAACCTTAAAACGAACAGAATTTACTCCGTACATGAAAGGGGCTTTTCCTCCTCAACGCCCCACTCTTTACGCTAAAGTTTCTTACTGTTTTAAAAATAGAGTTAAGAGAAAGAGTCAAACTATAGCGCAAAGAGCGGGGCATTGAGGAGGAAAAGCCCCTTTCATGTACGGAGCAATTTCTGTTCGTTTTAAGTTTTAATGTTGCTCCTTACTTTCATTTTAAAAAACTTGTTTTTTTTATTTAATTAATCAGAAAGTTCTTGTTGAAAAAAACACAAAAATGCCAAAAAATCTTTTATATGTATTTTGGTTGTTTTTTATGGCACTTGGTATTAACCAAGTGACATATAACAATCGCAAATTCTGTCAATCTGTTGGTCAGTCTGTCAGACCCGGTTTTGCTACTTTAGGCACTTCCAGGTAATCTAGGACGAATTGAAATTTGGCAGGCATATCAGGGACCGGACCAGATTAAATTAGAAATACTTGTTTTCTCGATTTGACCATCTGGGGGGAGTGGGCGGCCCGTTAATTCGGAAAAAATAGAAAAAATGAAGTATTTTTAACTTACGAACGGTTGATAAGATCTTAATGAAATTTGATGTTTGGAAGGATATCGTGTCTCAGAGCTGTTATTTTAAATCCCGACCGGATCTAGTGACAATGGGGGGGGGGGGAGTTGGGAGGGGGAAACCTAAAATCTTGGAAAACGCCCAGAGTGGAGGGATCTGGATGAAACTTGGTGGGAAAAATAAGCACAAGTCCTAGATACATGATTGACATAACCGGAACGGATCCGTTCTCTTTGGGGTAGTTGGGGGGGGGGGGGTTAATTCTGAAAAATTAGAAAAAATGAGGTATTTTTAACTTACGAATAGGTGATCGGATCTTAATGAAATTTGATATTTAGAAGGATAGCGTGTCTCAAAGCTTTTATTTTAAATCCCGACCGGATCTGGTGACATTTGGGGGAGTGGAAAACCCTTAGATTGGAGGGATCGGGATGAAACTTGGTGGAAAAAAATAAGCAGAATGCTTAGATACGTGATTTACATAATTGGAACGGATCCGCTCTATTGGGGGGGGGGGGTAATTCTGAAAAATTAAAAAAATGACGTATTTTTGACTTACGAAGGAGTGATCGGCTCTTCATGAAACTTCATATTTAGAAGGACCTCGTAACTTGTATCTCTTATTTTAAATCTCAACCGGATCCAGCGTCATTGGGGGGGGGGGGGCAGTTGGGAAGGAGACCGGAAATCTTATAAAATACTTAAAGCGGAGAAGTCAGGATGAAACTGGATGGGAAGAATAAAAACCTGTCTAAGTGCTTTAAAGCTCTAATTTTAAATTCCGACCAGATCCTGTGACATTGGGGGAGTTGGAGGGGGAAATCTTGGAAAACACTTGGAGTGGAGGAATCGGGATGAAGCTTGGTGGATAGAATAAGCAAATGTCCTTGATATGTGACTGACGCAACCGTACTGGATTCGCTCTCTTTGGGGGAGTTGGGGGGAGGCGTTCAGTGATTTGGCAAGTTCGGTGCTTCTGGACGTGCTAGGACGATGAAAATTGGTAGGCATGTCAGGGACCTTCACGAATTGACTTGATAAAGTCGTTTTCCCAGATTCGATCATCTGGGGGGCTAAAGGGAGAGGAAAAATTAAAAAAAATGAGATATTTATAACTTACGAGTGGGTGATCGGATCTTAATGAATTTTGATATTTAGAAGGACATCGTGACTCAGAGCTCTTTTTTTAAATCCTGACCGGCATTAAGCCTCTGATTATTGGGGGGTGGGGGATTAAATACCAGGTACAACTCCCTGCCCCTGTATACGGCCCTGATTTGACCATAGGAGTTTGGTTAAGTTTATCATATTCTTAAAACCTAGCTTTACACTTGCTTTCCACCATTTTCGCCCCTCTAGATACAGTCATGTATTTAGACAATCACTCATAGTGATTGTTTGCAACGAGTCATTTGATTGTGGTAATGGGTTGAAAAACCCCACTTTGAAAGTCAAATTCTAGATATCATTTAGCATATCCTAAGCATAATTGGAGTAATGCTCAACGATTTTAAGGAAATACAGTTTGTTTACTGTAATGGGGATAGAAGTTGTTGTAGAAATATATTTGGTGTTGGGGCATATAGACAAGATGAGGGTGTAGTTGTATGGTTATTCCAGTACATAAGGAATCCTATTCAACAATCCTAGTCAACATATTTTACATCCTAGTCAACATATTTTACAGGGGGAAAACCTTTCTCTTTACTTCTTTCACTGTTGTACAATCTTTAACAAAATTCCGAACAATAAATATGTATTAGATTGCATTTTCCATTTTCAAATAATCTCTATTCGTAGTTAAACACCATCAGTACAACAACGTATTAATAGCCAAATACTGATAAAATAGTTAAGTTAGGTTAGATCAGATTATTTAGATGGCACTTGGGTGTTTGTTTGTAAGCGATTTTCAAGACTTAGAGAATAGACACAAATATTTAAAAATGCAACAGAAAAACTGGAAATACAAGGAAAATAGTGAAGATAAATCACTGCAAAATATGTTAACTAGGGTTATTCTGCACATTATGAAGTAAGAACTGTTTTCTTAACATATTTCCTCTGGTTGAACTTGGTTGAAGTAAGGATGCTAGGGCTGTTTTTAAAAAAAAGTTTTTAAAAAAACATCATTCCTTTCAATTCTCACATTTTAATGTAAGTTTATTTATATATACATATTTTATTCTCTCGTTCTCGTAGTGTGCTGAAGACGGCCCTTGGACATAGGGCCGAAATATTCTCAGAATTGATTTCCACTGTCTTGAACAGATTTTCCCTGTTGTTTCGACTTTGTATTTGTATGATATGAATCCTTGACGAAAAATTTTTCGTGAAAGTTTTGTAAACCTTGGAAATTAGGAAATTTAATTGCGACGATCGCGATTTTTATTTTATTTTGCTGGAAATCCCGCATTTCTTTGAACCTCAGTTGCGTCTCAGAACTAAGAAATTGCCTTCTCGAGACTAGAACATAATTTGTCCTTTACTGAAAATATACATTTTCAGTAATACATTTTAAATATTTTCACTTTTTTACTTTAATAAATATAAAATTATTAAAACTTTAAGGAATAAATATCAGTATCAAACCTTTCGTGGTAACGAACTGTAGTAAGGAGCGATCCGGCTGAATAGTAACCAAAAGTCAAAAAACGGGATTGTGATACTAATAGATAAATGAAAAGAATTGGATTTTTATGCTGATTTTAACTATATAAATTTCATCAAATTTAGTTTTATCCATCAAAAGTTACGAGTCTGAGAAATTTTCGCTTAGTTAGAAAAATAAGGAGAAATACCCCTTAAACGTCATAGTATATTAACGAAAATAACACCATTACATTCAGCGCATCAGAGAACCCTACTGTAGGTGTTTCAAGCGCCTATCTATAAAAATGTGGAATTTTGTATTTTTTGCCATAACACCGATCACTGGTTTGTGTTTATTTTTATTTTTTTTGTCTTTTTCCCATGGGTGATCGTATCGACCCAGTGGTCCTAAAATGTCGTGAAAGGGCTCATTCTAACAGAAATCAAAAGTTCTAGTGCCCTTTTTAAGTGACCAAAAAAATTGGAGGGCACCTAGGCCACCTTCCACGCTCATTGTTTCCCCAAAGTCACCGGATCAAAATTTTGAGATAACCATTTTGTTCCGAATAGTCGAAAAACCTAAAAACTATATCTTTGGTGATGATTAGTCCCCCACAGTCCCCGGGGGAGAGGCTGCAAGTCACAAACTTTGACCATTGTCTACATATAGAAATGGTTATTGGGAAGAGTACAGACGTTTTCAGTTTTTTTTCTGGCTGGGGGAGGGGGGGGGTTACGTGGGATGATCTTTCCATGGAGAATTTATCATGGGGGAAGAGAAATTTCATGAAGGGGGCGCAGGATTTTCTAGCATTCTTAAAAAAAAACAATGAAAAATAAATATGAAAAAGTTTTTTCAACTGGATGTAAGGAGTAGGATTAAAACTTAAAAGGAATGGAAATTATTACGCATTTTAGGAGGTTGATCTCCTCCTAAATACTTCGCTCTTTACGCTAAAGTATTTTTGGTAATTTCAACTATTTATTATACGACCTTTGTGATGCTGTTGTCATTCTTAAAGAATTGGGATAAAATTTCAGCTTTAGTGTAAAGAACGAGATATTGACGAGGGGACGAACCCTCTTATATACGTAATAAAAATATACGAATATAGAAGTTTGTTACGTAAGTTAATTCGTAAATTATGTATATTTATTACTAATAAAAACGTTCGTAAAAAAAAAGGTTCTAGTTGCCTTTATAAGTAACCGGAAATGGGACGGCAAATTGGCCTCTTACCCCACCCCCCTTTTTCTCAAAATCGTCCGGTTGAAACTATGAGAAAGCAATTTAGCCACAAAAAAAAATTAATATGCAAATCTCGTTTTAATTATTCGTGTGCGAGAGCCAAAATTAAAACATTTTGATTGTTTGAGAGCCCTCCTAAACGCCCTGCTCTTTACGCTAAAGTTTTTTACTAAACGAGGCTCGTCAGAATTATAAGTTGAAACTTAACTGTTACAATCTCAGTACCTATAACTGCAATACTCGTGAAGGATACTGCTACATCTGGCTGCTAAACGAGGCTCGTTAGAATTATGAGTCAAAACTTAACTGTTACAATCTCAGTATCTACAACCGCAATACTCGCGAAGGATATTCAAATTTAAATTTACTTTATTTTGTCTTAATATTCTTGTCAATTACAAAAATAACAGCAGAGATCAAAAGCAATTTAAAAACACCTACAAAATTAAATTATGCATGCAGGCACTGCTAAACGTGGCTCGGCAGAATTATAAGTCAAAACTGATCTGTTACAATCCCAGTATCTATAACTGCAATGCTCAAGAAAGATACTGCTACATGTGGCATGCGGCCACTGCAGATTGCAAGAAGTTTATTTTTGAAGAATCCTTACAAAACAGAGGGTAGGAACTTCTGATTTCCATGGTCTTGATAAGCTATGTAGAGAAACCAGCAATCTTTTTGTCAGTAAATGTACATAGCCTTTCTTTACACGCTCCGGAAGCTGAAAGGCAGCTTCCAAAATTTGTTCTTTGATGGCAAGGAAGTGAAGCAGACCTTCTGCCGACGATGAACTCCTTAAAGGTTATAAAACCTTTATAATCCTGATCATAGGCTTTAAATATTTGCATAAGGCAAGGGTTATTGCCACATATTTTCAAGTAAGAAGCCAAATCTCGAAGTCCAATAACCCCTTCCTTTTTATCTGCAATCTTTGCGAAGCTTTCTAGGTCTGTCTCCAGGTCTTTTCTATCAAATCCATATTTGGATCTTAAGTTGGCCACTCCTATCAAGCCCAATTCACTTGGCAATTCCAATTTGGTTGCTTTCATCATAAGTTGACAATCTTCAAAGGAATATTCGACAATGGGTACTTCAAGGCATTTGGCCATTTCAGAGCGTACATTAGAGGCAAACATTTTCGGTTCTCTTTTCTCTTCATCTGACGGGACATATGGAGGTAAAAATTCGATTTCAGCATAAGTAACAAACTGGGTCATAGTGTACAATACAGTCTTCCAAGCTTCAGGTCCATCCCAAGTCCAAGTTACAGTGTCGAGCCTATTGGGATACCTGATGCACACAGGTTGCACAGCAACTCCAGGATAAAATGCACCAGGCTTGAAAGTGATTAGAGATTTCCCGTTTGAACAAGTTCCCTCAGGAAATATCAAAGTCTGTTGCCAGGGATCCTCAGATGTTGCTCGACGCACCATCGCTTCAATCGTTTTTGATCGAGAATTGGGATCTTCTCTATCCACATATATTGGCTGAGTAAAATTGACCAATTTTCCAAAAAACGGCAATTTCTTCACTTCTTCCTTGGCAACAATGGAAGGTGACCCTAGGAAGAAAACTAACAGCGAATCATAGACCGACGAATGTGGTGCCAGTGCCAGAATGGGTGCTTCTCTTGCCGTCACTTGTCTCCCTTTTACTCTTAATCTGAAACCAGAACAATAAAAGAGCCCAACCATTATTTTAGATACAATGGCTCGCAGCGTTCGCCTCCATCCTTGCATAGGCTTTGATTTTAATTCTTCTTCGGATATGCCCAAAAGTCCTATAGAAGCAATCGAATAAGATGTAACTAGGCAAGTGGCAACACCAATCACTCTCAGAGGAAGAAGGATGATGGATGAAATAGTCATCTTCATTTTGTCATAAATAGAAAAATTTATGCTATGTTTAAAGGGGTTTATTTGAAGTTTGACCTGGTCTACATCACATTTGCTTTCGTTAACAGTTATACTACAGGAGGCTGCAGTCTTCAAAAAAGATTTCTCGGTCTTGCAAATAGAGGCTGCACTCTTGCAAACAGGACCCAGATTTTTCCAGCATTTTTCCTCTTCGGGTTCTTCTTTACGTGTGTAACTATGGTCTTTGTTCTTTTCTATTTTGACAACAGTTGGATTCGGTTCACTTTCCTTGTTGGGTTCAGAGCTCTGTACTTCTGCGACTTCTATTGAACATTCAGCTGTTTTGTGTTCCATATATTTTTTAATAGCCCAACAAGCTGATATTCCAGCAACTGAGACTGGAATCCCAATTACAATGGTTTTAAAAATGAACATGTTTTAAGTAAGAGATACTTTGTGCAAATGATTGACATTGTTTGCTCAGTTTTTCTTATATTAAGAAAATGACGTCATGGTGGCCAAGTGTTATGATGTTTACAGAGAACATGACGTCATGTTGGCTAAACTGCATTGATGCTTTTATAATTTGGAAAAGATTCCCAGTAAATATGACGTCACATGAACGGTGTTGATATAATGCGTGCAAAAGAAGAAATAAGATTTACGTTGTGAAAATGTACTTGGGATATATTTTATAAAAAACGAGCCTTTTTTTATGTGCTCTCCAACTGGCGTAAATTGGAATAAAAATTGACTCATTGGTCAAATGAGCTTTTTCATGATTAAATGCAGGTGCAGAAGTACAGTCAGTCACTAATTTCCAAGAATCGTCTTCAAGAACCATGCGTGAAAAAGGCTCTTATCCAACAACAGGAGCGCTCTGTTGTGACTAAAAAAAAAAAAAAAAAAAAAACACATTTATGCTTTTAATTTTTTACAGTTGTAACTTTTGAAATTGGTGCTGACTTATATTTCTGGATCCTAAAAAGAATTTCGTTTTGTTGATAATTGGCCTATTAACAACTTGTTTTCGCTAAATGTCACCAGTTCGCTAAATGAACCAGTTATAGTGCTTACGCTGAACTGCTGACAGGAAATGGCACGGGGAAAATCATACCACTCCTCCCAGGAAGACAAAAAATTAAAAAAAAGAAAAATTTCGCGTTATTTGGAAAAATTGGATGCTTCTCTTGCACAAAAACAAACGGCTTTTCTCTGATGGTTGATTTAATTGAAATTGTCTCAATAAAGGACTACAATTGAAATATTTCGATAAAGGAAAGATCGTTTCTTAGAATACTCTGCTTTGCCATTTACGAACATTTATGAGTAAAAACGGGTAATGAACTAAAAAAACAAAAACAAACAAACAACAAACTAAAAAATCAACAAGCTAACAAATTAAAAAAAAAAACAACAGCAAAACATTAATTACTAAAAAAATAAATCCGAGAACGTCAACTCCACATGTTTTGTGGTTGTTTTTGTTTTTAGTTGGTTGTCATTGCTTTATTTGAATTAAATAGTTTTTTTTTTCTCACAAATTCTCATTGACTACCATTGTAAAATATACAATGGTTACACCAATATACATTTTTTGTTGCAAATAATAGTTGGTTGTCATTGCTTTATTTGAATTAAGTAGTTTTTTTTTCTCTTAAATTCTCATTGACTACCATTGTAAAATATACAATGGTTACACCAATATACATTTTTTGTTGCAAATAATATATAAACATTTTTTTGTTTATTTGGAATGCAAAATTAGTTTTTTCTGTTCGAATCCGTGTTCTTTCACTAGATTTGTTTGTGAATCTTTTAGTGTGTGAGTTAAACGCCCTTTCAAACAGTTCGTGGTAACAAACGGTAAGGAGCGACCCGGCTCAATAGTAACCGAAACTCTAAAAAATGGAATTTGATACCAATAGTTACAACAAAAGAATCGCATTTTAATGCTGATTTTAAATATATAAGTTTCATCAAGATCAGTTATACCCATCAAAAGTTACAAGCCTGAGAAAATTTGCCTCATTTTAGAAAATAGGGGGAAACACCCCCTAAAAGTCATACAATCTTAAAGAAAATCACACCATCAGATTCAGCGTATCAGAAAACCCCATTGTAGAAGTTTCAAGCTCCTATCTACAAAAATGTGGAATTTCGCATTTTTTGCCAGAAGACAGATCACGGATGCGTGTTTTTTTGTTTTTTTGTTGTTTTTTTCCCCAGGGGTGATCGTATCGACTGAGTAGTCCTAGAATGTCGCGAAAGGGCTCATTCTAACGGAAATCAAAAGTTCTAGTGCCCTTTTTAAGTGACAAAAAAAATTGGAGGGCACCTAGGCCCCCTCCCACGCTCATTTTTCCCAAAAGTCAGCAGATCAAAATTCTGAGATAGCCATTTTATTCATCATAGTCGAAAAACGTAATAACTATGTCTTTAGGGATGACTTACTTCCCTGCAGTCCCCGGCGGAGGGGGGGATTTGATTTGATTGGGGGGATTTGGGGAGGATTGAGATTCGAGGGGGGGTTACTAGGGAGGATATTTCCAAGGAGAAACTTCTCATGGGGGAAGAGAATTTCAATGAAGGGGGCACAGGATTTTCTATTGAAAAAGAATGAAAAAATAAATATGAAAAGTTTTTTCTACTGAAAGTAAGGAGCAGCATTAAATTTTAAAATGAACTAAAATTATTATGCATATGAGGGGTTTACCTCCTCGTTATACCTCACTCTTTACGCTAAAGTATTTCTAGTAATTTCAACTATTTATTCTACGGCCCTTGTGATTCAGAGGTCATTCTTAAGGAATTGGGACAAAATCTAAGCTTTAGTGTAAGGAGCGAGGTATCGACGAGGGTTGAACCCCCTCATATACGCAATAAAAACATACGAATATAGAAGTTCGTTACGTAAGTTACGTCTATTTTTTTACCAATGACAACGTTTGCAAAAAATTAAAAGTTCTAGTTGCTTTTTTAAGTAACCAAAACTTGGAAGGCAACTAGGCTTCCTCCCTAGCTCCTTTTTTCTCAAAATATTCCGATTAATTGCAATTAATTAACTTGCAAATCTTGTTTTAATTATTTATGTGTGGAGAGCCAAGATTAAAACATGCATTAATTCAAAAACGTCCAAAATTAAATAAAAAAAACAAGTTTTTTCAAATGAAAGTAAGGAGCAACATTAAACCTTAAAACGAACAGAAATTACTCCGTACATGAAAGAGGCTTTTCCTCCTCAACGCCCCACTCTTTACGCTAAAGTTTCTTAGTGTTTTAAAAATAGAGTTAAGAGAAAGAGTCAAACTTCAGCGCAAAGAGCGGGGCATTGAGGAGGAAAAGCCCCTTTCATGTACGGAGTAATTTCTGTTCGTTTTAAGTTTTAATGTTGCTCCTTACTTTCATTTTAAAAAACTTGTTTTTTTTTATTTAATTAATCAGAAAAGTTCTTGTTGAAAAAACACAAAAATGCCAAAAAATCTTTTATATGTATTTTGGTTGTTTTTTATGGCACTTGGTATTAACCAAGTGACATATAACAATCGCAAGTTCTGTCAATCTGTTGGTCTGTCTGTCGGTCCCAGTTTTACTACTTTAGGCACTTCCAGGTAATCTAGGACGAATTGGAATTTGGCAGGCGTATCAGGGACCGGACCAGATTAAATTAGAAATACTCGTTTTCTCGATTTGACCATCCGGGGGGAGTGGGCGGCCCGTTAATTCGGAAAAAATAGAAAAAATGAAGTATTTTTAACTTACGAACGGTTGATAAGATCTTAATGAAATTTGATGTTTGGAAGGATATCGTGTCTCAGAGCTGTTATTTTAAATCCCGACCGGATATAGTGACACTGGGGGGGAGTTGGGAGGGGGAAACCTAAAATCTTGGAAAACGCCTAGAGTGGAGGGATCGGGATGAAACTTGGTGGGAAAAATAAGCACAAGTCCTAGATACATGATTGACATAACCGGAACGGATCCGTTCTCTTTGGGGTAGTTGGGGGGGGGGGGTTAATTCTGAAAAATTAGAAAAAATGAGGTATTTTTAACTTACGAACAGGTGATCGGATCTTAATGAAATTTGATGTTTAGAAGGATATCGTGTCTCAAAGCTCTTATTTTAAATCCCGACCGGATCTGGTGACATTTGGGGGAGTTTGGGGGGAACCTAAAGTCGTGGAAAACCCTTAGATTGGAGGGATCGGGATGAAACTTGGTGGAAAAAAAATAAGCAGAATGCTTAGATACGTGATTTACATAATTGGAACGGATCCGCTCTATTGGGGGGGGGGGGGGGTAATTCTGAAAAATTAAAAAAAATGACGTATTTTTAACTTACGAAGGAGTGATCGGCTCTTCATGAAACTTCATATTTAGAAGGACCTCGTAACTTGTATCTCTTATTTTAAATCTCAACCGGATCCAGCGTCATTGGGGGGGGGGGCAGTTGGGAAGGAGACCGGAAATCTTATAAAATACTTAAAGCGGAGAAGTCAGGATGAAACTGGATGGGAAGAATAAAAACCTGTCTAAGATACGTGACTGACATAACAGGACCGGATCTGCTTTCTTTGGTGGAGTTGGGGGGGGGGGTAATTTCGAAAAATGAGGTATTTGTAACTTACGAAAGGGTGACCAGATCTTAATGAAATTTGATATTTAGAAGGATCTTGTGCTTTAAAGCTCTAATTTTAAATTCCGACCAGATCTTGTGACATTGGGGGAGTTGGAGGGGGAAATCTTGGAAAACACTTGAAGTGGAGGAATCGGGATGAAGCTTGGTGGATAGAATAAGCAAATGTCCTTGATATGTGACTGACGCAACCGTACTGGATTCGCTCTCTTTGGGGGAGTTGGGGGGAGGCGTTCAGTGATTTGGCAAGTTCGGTGCTTCTGGACGTGCTAGGACGATGAAAATTGGTAGGCATGTCAGGGACCTTCACGAATTGACTTGATAAAGTCGTTTTCCCAGATTCGATCATCTGGGGGGCTGAAGGGAGAGGAAAAATCAAAAAAATGAGATATTTATAACTTACGAGTGGGTGATCGGATCTTAATGAATTTTGATATTTAGAAGGACATCGTGACTCAGAGCTCTTTTTTTAAATCCTGACCGGCATTAAGCCTCTGATTATTGGGGGTTGGGGGATTAAATACCAGGTACAACTCCCTCCCCCTGTATACGGCCCTGATTTGACCATAGGAGTTTGGTTAAGTTTATCATATTCTTAAAACCTAGCTTTACACTTGCTTTCCACCATTTTCGCCCCTCTAGATACAGTCATGTGTGGCCTCATAGTGATTGTTTGCAACGAGTCATTTGATTGTGGTAATGGGTTGAAAAACCCCACTTTGAAAGTCAAATTCTAGATATCATTTAGCATATCCTAAGCATAATTGGAGTAATGCTCAACGATTTTAAGGAAATACAGTTTGTTTACTGTAATGGGGATAGAAGTTGTTGTAGAAATATATTTGGTGTTGGGGCATATAGACAAGATGAGGGTGTAGTTGTATTGTTATTCAGTACATAAGGAATCTTATTCAACAATCCTAGTCAACATATTTTACATCCTAGTCAACATATTTTACAGGGGGAAAACCTTTCTCTTTACTTCTTTCACTGTTGTACAATCTTTAAGAAAATTCCGAACAATAAATATGTATTAGATTGCATTTTCCATTTTCAAATAATCTCTATTCGTAGTTAAACACCATCAGTACAACAACGTATTAATAGCCAAATACTGATAAAATAGTTAAGTTAGGTTAGATCAGATTATTTAGATGGCACTTGGGTGTTTGTTTGTAAGCGATTTTCAAGACTTAGAGAATAGACACAAATATTTAAAAATGCAACAGAAAAACTGGAAATACAAGGAAAATAGTGAAGATAAATCACTGCAAAATATGTTAACTAGGGTTATTCTGCACATTATGAAGTAAGAACTGTTTTCTTAACATATTTCCTCTGGTTGAACTTGGTTGAAGTAAGGATGCTAGGGCTGTTTTTAAAAAAAGTTTTTAAAAAAACATCATTCCTTTCAATTCTCACATTTTAATGTAAGTTTATTTATATATACATATTTTATCCTCTCGTTCTCGTAGTGTGCTGAAGACGGCCCTTGGACATAGGGCCGAAATATTCTCAGAATTGATTTCCACTGTCTTGAACAGATTTTCCCTGTTGTTTCGACTTTGTATTTGTATGATATGAATCCTTGACGAAAAATTTTTCGTGAAAGTTTTGTAAACCTTGGAAATTAGGAAATTTGATTGCGACCATCGCGATTTCTATTTTATTTTGCTGGAAATCCCGCATTTCTTTGAACCTCAGTTGCGTCTCAGAACTAAGAAATTGCCTTCTCGAGACTAGAACATAATTTGTCCTTTACTGAAAATATACATTTTCAGTAATACATTTCAAATATTTTCACTTTTTTACTTTGATAAATATAAAATTATTAAAACTTTAAGGAATAAATATCAGTATCAAACATTTCGTGGTAACGAACTGTAGTAAGGAGCGATCCGGCTGAATAGTAACCAAAAGTCAAAAAACGGGATTGTGATACTAATAGATAAATGAAAAGAATTGGATTTTTATGCTGATTTTAACTATATAAATTTCATCAAATTTAGTTTTATCCATCAAAAGTTACGAGTCTGAGAAATTTTCGCTTAGTTAGAAAAATAAGGAGAAATACCCCTTAAACGTCATAGTATATTAACGAAAATAACACCATTACATTCAGCGCATCAGAGAACCCTACTGTAGGTGTTTCAAGCGCCTATCTATAAAAATGTGGAATTTTGTATTTTTTGCCAAAACACCGATCACTGGTTTGTGTTTATTTTTATTTTTTTTGTCTTTTTCCCATGGGTGATCGTATCGACCCAGTGGTCCTAAAATGTCGTGAAAGGGCTCATTCTAACAGAAATCAAAAGTTCTAGTGCCCTTTTTAAGTGACCAAAAAAATTGGAGGGCACCTAGGCCCCCTCCCACGCTCATTTTTTCCCCAAAGTCACCGGATAAAAATTTTGAGATAACCATTTTGTTCCGAATAGTCGAAAAACCTAAAAACTATATCTTTGGTGATGATTAGTCCCCCACAGTCCCCGGGGGAGAGGCTGCAAGTCACAAACTTTGACCATTGTCTACATATAGAAATGGTTATTGGGAAGAGTACAGACGTTTTCAGTCTTCTTAAAGAATTGGGATAAAATTTCAGCTTTAGTGTAAAGAACGAGATATTGACGAGGGGACGAACCCTCTTATATACTTAATAAAAATATACGAATATAGAAGTTTGTTACGTAAGTTAATTCGTAAATTATGTATATTTATTACTTTCATTCATTCAAATTCTTTCATTAATTTCATTTTCATTCAAATTCTCTACCTGAATATTTTTATGAACCCGATCTATTTTCTGGAACTAATTCCGATCACGACCATAACACGCGTAATCCTTGTAAAGCCCGGCAACCCTTGATAATTTCAGAAAGATCCAAGATTTTCATTGAGAAACACAATATTGAGGGTATGGCAAAGTTATCATAATGTAATCAAACTTGAACTTTCTACTAATACGCTGAAAAACAAAATAAAATCAATGCTCATAGAAAATGTTTAAAGTAAAAAAAAAAAAAAAAAAAAAAAAAAAAAAAAAAAAAAAATGGAAAAAAAAAAAATAAGTAAATAAATAATAAATGTGTGGTTTGTGGCGGTTAATCCCAACTCAGTCTGGTGGTTTGAATCTGGAACCTGGATGGATTATGATTAATTTATGATATTATTTTATGTTGATGTAGTTATAGCATACAGTTTATTTAATTGTTTGCCATTTGGCCTCGAGCCCTCTCTCTGCCAAATTGGTTTTTTATATTGAAATTATGTAGTAATAAATAGAACTTGAACTTGAACTAATAAAAACGTTCGTAAAAAAAAGGTTCTAGTTGCCTTTATAAGTAACCGGAAATGGGACGGCAAATTGGCCTCTTACCCCACCCCCCTTTTTCTCAAAATCGTCCGGTTGAAACTATGAGAAAGCAATTTAGCCACAAAAAAAATTAATATGCAAATCTCGTTTTAATTATTCGTGTGCGAGAGCCAAAATTAAAACATTTTGATTGTTTGAGAGCCCTCCTAAACGCCCTGCTCTTTACGCTAAAGTTTTTTACTAAACGAGGCTCGTCAGAATTATAAGTTGAAACTTAACTGTTACAATCTCAGTACCTATAACTGCAATACTCGTGAAGGATACTGCTACATCTGGCTGCTAAACGAGGCTCGTTAGAATTATAAGTCAAAACTTAACTGTTACAATCTCAGTACCTATAACTGCAATACTCGCGAAGGATATTCAAATTTAAATTCACTTTATTTTGTCTTAATATTCTTGTCAATTACAAAAATAACACCAGAGATCAAAAGCAATTTAAAAACACCTACAAAATTAAATTATGCATGCAGGCACTGCTAAACGTGGCTCGGCAGAATTATAAGTCAAAACTGATCTGTTACAATCCCAGTATCTATAACTGCAATGCTCAAGAAAGATACTGCTACATGTGGCATGCGGGCACTGCAGATTGCAAGAAGTTTATTTTTGAAGAATCCTTACAAAACAGAGGGTAGGAACTTCTGATTTCCATGGTCTTGATAAGCTATGTAGAGAAACCAGCAATCTTTTTGTCAGTAAATGTACATAGCCTTTCTTTACACGCTCCGGAAGCTGAAAGGCAGCTTCCAAAATTTGTTCTTTGATGGCAAGGAAGTGAAGCAGACCTTCTGCCGACGATGAACTCCTTAAAGGTTATAAAACCTTTATAATCCTGATCATAGGCTTTAAATATTTGCATAAGGCAAGGGTTATTGCCACATATTTTCAAGTAAGAAGCCAAATCTCGAAGTCCAATAACCCCTTCCTTTTTATCTGCAATCTTTGCGAAGCTTTCTAGGTCTGTCTCCAGGTCTTTTCTATCAAATCCATATTTGGATCTTAAGTTGGCCACTCCTATCAAGCCCGATTCACTTGGCAATTCCAATTTGGCTGCTTTCATCATAAGTTGACAATCTTCAAAGGAATATTCGACAATGGGTATTTCAAGGCATTTTGCCATTTTAGAGCGCACATTAAAGGCAAACATTTTCGGTTCTCTTTTCTCTTCATCTGACGGGACATATGGAGGTAAAAATTCGATTTCAGCATAAGTAACAAACTGGGTCATAGTGTACAATACAGTCTTCCAAGCTTCAGGTCCATCCCAAGTCCAAGTTACAGTGTCGAGCCTATTGGGATACCTGATGCACACAGGTTGTACAGCAACTCCAGGATAAAATGCACCAGGCTTGAAAGTGATCAGAGATTTCCCGTTTGAACAAGTTCCCTCAGGAAATATCAAAGTCTGTTGCCAGGGATCCTCAGATGTTGCTCGACGCACCATCTCTTCAATCGTTTTTGATCGAGAATTGGGATCTTCTCTATCCACATATATTGGCTGAGTAAAATTGACCAATTTTCCAAAAAACGGCAATTTCTTCACTTCTTCCTTGGCAACAATGGAAGGTGACCCTAGGAAGAAAACTAACAGCGAATCATAGACCGACGAATGTGGTGCCAGTGCCAGAATGGGTGCTTCTCTTGCCGTCGCTTGTCTCCCTTTTACTCTTACTCTGAAACCAGAACAATAAAAGAGCCCAACCATTATTTTAGATACAATGGCTCGCAGCGTTCGCCTCCATCCTTGCATAGGCTTTGATTTTAATTCTTCTTCGGATATGCCCAAAAGTCCTATAGAAGCAATCGAATAAGATGTAACTAGGCAAGTGGCAACACCAATCACTCTCAGAGGAAGAAGGACGATGGACGAAATAGTCATCTTCATTTTGTCATAAATAGAAAAATTTATACTATGTGTAAAGGGGTTTATTTGAAGTTTGACCTGGTCTTCATCACATTTGCTTTCGTTAACAGTTATACTACAGGAGGCTGCTGTCTTCAAAAAAGATTTCTCGGTCTTGCAAATAGAGGCTGCACTCTTGCAAACAGGACCCAGATTTTTCCAGCATTTTTCCTCTTCGGGTTCTTCTTTACGTGTGTAACTATGGTCTTTGTTCTTTTCTATTTCGACAACATTTGGATTCGGTTCACTTTCCTTGTTGGGTTCAGAGCTCTGTACTTCTGCGACTTCTATTGAACAGTCAGCTGTTTTGTGTTCCATATATTTTTTAATAGCCCAACAAGCTGATATTCCAGCAACTGAGACTGGAATCCCAATTACAATGGTTTTAAAAATGAACATGTTTTAAGTAAGAGATACTTTATGCAAATGAGAGACATTGTTTGTTCAGTTTTTCTTATATTAAGAAAATGACGTCATGTCGGCCAAGTGTTATGATGTTTACAGAGAACATGACGTCATGTTGTCTAAACTGCATTGATGCTTTTATAATTTGGAAAAGATTTCCAATAAATATGACGTCACATGAACGGTGTTGATATAATGCGTGCAAAAGAAGAAATAAGATTTACGTTGTGAAAATGTACTTGGGATATATTTTATAAAAAAACGAGCCTTTTTTTTATGTGCTCTCCAACTGGCGTAAATTGGAATAAAAATTGACTCTTTGGTCAAATGAGGTTTTTCATGATTAAACGCAGGTGCAGAAGTACAGTCAGTTACTAATTTCAAGAATCGTCTTCAAGAACCATGCGTGAAAAAGGCTCTTATCCAACAACAGGAGCGCTCTGTTGTGACTAAAAAAAAACACATCCGTGCTTTTAATTTTTTACAGTTGTAACTTTTAAAATTGGTGCTGACTTATATTTCTGGATCCTAAAAAGAATTTCGTTTTGGTGAAAATTGGCCTATTAACAACTTGTTTTCGCTAAATGTCACCAGTTCGCTAAATGAACCAGTTATAGTGCTTACACTGAACTGCTGACAGGAAATGGCATGGGGAAATCATAGCACTCCTCCCAGGAAGACAAAAATTAAAAAAAAGAAAAATTTCGCGTCATTTGGAAAAATTGGATGCTTCTCTTGCACAAAAACAAACGGCTTTTCTCTGATGGTTGATGTAATTGAAATTGTCTCAATAAAGGACTACAATTGAAATATTTTGATAAAGGAAAGATCGTTTCTTAGAATACTCTGCTTTGCCATTTACGAAAATTTATGAGTAAAAACGGGTAATGAACTAAAAAAAACAAAAACAAACAAACAACAAACTAAAAAATCAACAAGCTAACAAACTAAAAAAAACAAAAACAACAGCAAAACATTAATTACTAAAAAAATAAATCCGAGAACGTCAACCCCACATGTTTTGTGGTTGTTTTGTTTTTAGTTGGTTGTCATTGCTTTATTTGAATTAAATAGTTTTTTTCCTCTTAAATTCTCATTGAATAAGAAAAAAAGTTAATAATAAACAAATAAAATCAACAGATAGCTTACATATATATTTCGAAGACAAATATGTCACATTTTAAGACTTGACTTTATGGTATTTTTTTAAAATTTATATAATAAAACATAAATAACCGGGTCAAACTCAAAACGAGCAGAAATTACCATGAATTTTTTTTTTTAGTTTTCTCCTCGACAGACCTTTACCCTGGTCCAGGTTTTTAACCTGATATTGTTAATTATTGGTGAGATGGCACATATGCAATTTTTTTTTTTAACAAAATTGTTAATAGCGATTGTTTACAAGCGATTTGCTTGTACAGATTACCATCAAATAATACAATAAATAAAACATATAAATAATACTATAATTCCAACGATTTGTTTGTACAAATTACCATTAAATAATCAAATAAATAAAACATATAAATAACATAATAAAAATAACTTGTTTTATTGTTTTATTATTCTTTATTTTTTTTTATGTTTTTGTGCTGTTGCATTGGTGATTTCTCTTTTCATTATATATGGTCTGCCAAGCTAATACCTAAAAAATCCTTTTGACAATTGCTCCAGGAAACAATTAACCAATCTTCAGCCTTTCCAAGTTTCCATGTATCAGAGCAACACTTGATCGCTTTCAATACCGTGGTTTCCAATATTCTATGATCAGAGTTCTCCGACTCATCTTCCTATTTTTTCCAATCCTTTTTTTTACTACGAAAAAGTCTCTTGTACCCTGGCTACTCTACCCTTTTGTGTATATTCTCACTCAATCCAAGATCTTTATGAGCAATCAATGATAGAAACTTTTTCCACAAAATGAGCAACTTTTTCCACAAATGGGTTTTTAGCCCTTCTCACGTTAATTTCTGCACGTTTTGAGTTTGACCCGGTTATTTATTGTAATAAATAGTTGACAAGTCCGAGTTGAGTTGACAAGTCCTGGGAGAAACAGAACAAAAAATTCAACGCATTTGCCGAGTGGTCAACATAACTTAAAGATCAACTGACTACAAACCCACCAAGCAAACAGAGAGTATCGAACAGACAGGGCAACTGCCAGATGGTGCTGAACAACTTTAAGTAACTTATTAGTGCACAGAAGTCCAGTCGTTGAATGAGGGGGAAAGACCATACCTTATCAGAAATGAGACTCCTTTTACTGCTCGAAGTTTGTAAGGACCAATATTAGCCTAGAAAAAAAGGAAAAAAGACTGCGAGTAAATGACCTGTAATTTCTAAAACAGTAATTCTAGAAAAAAAAAATAGAAAATAAAGAGTAATTCTAGTAATTCTAGAACAGTAATTTCTAAATGACCTGTTGCTTATATCTGTTGTTTTTTTTTGTGGTGTATCATAATTTAATTGTTTAAATAATATTGTTCCTGTTGATATTGTCTGTTTACATTATTAGTTTACATTAGTGCACAGAAGTCCAGGCATTAAATAAGGGGGGTCAAAAGACGAAAAAAATAAGTTTGTAAGTATGTGTTATTAAAAATCTGAAATAGTGATGTTTTCTAGGTTCTAAAAATCAAGATGTATGACTGTTGGAGATAGCGTAGAGAAAGCTCTCAAGGTGTCACTTTTGTCCCCTTCAATTTGTTCATGCTCAACAACTGAGTAGGAAGTGATGATGGATACTGAAACTTATTTCTTTAACTTGAGTGGTAAGTTCCTTTTCTCTCGGTTCAACGTATTGGATGAAAAAGTTTTTTTTTTCATAAAAAAAAACACCCAAAAAATGTGTTTTTGTTGCGGAATTTTCATATATCTTTTTTCTAGTGATGAGATGGTCCTAAAAAATAACGGGGTATCGTCTTAGCCCCCCTCCCCTGCATGCTGACATGATCAATTGTATTTATCGTACACTAGTTACTTTTATTGAATATATTAGTTGCTAAATCTGATGTTTATCTATATATATATATATATATATATATATATTTATATATATATATATATACATATATATATGTTTTCCTTTTTTTTAACATTTGAATTTTATGAAAACATGAGAGCCTTGTTTGACGTATAAGTCCAGCGGACATAACATAGTATCTATGTTCTCTATTAGGATTTATTTTGACATTAATCCGTTGACATAAATGTCAGCCATTGACAAAAAAAAATCATTCTGCTCTTGGTTGACAGAAACGTCTGTCAAAATTCAACATTGTCAAAATTCAACATTGTCAAAATTCAAATTCAACAACATCTGGTGAAAAATTCAACATTGAAGTGGGGAGAGTCAAGATTTTGATTGGTGAAGCAGCCAGATTATTTTGCTGAATCTTAAAGCTTTAGAAACATTACGATTAATTTTTTCTTAGTATAAAGTTTTCTAGGTATTCTTATTGCCATTACTATTGCTGCTACTACTAACAACTCACGGCAGCACCAAGCCGCCCGAGGCCAACAGCTGTACATGCTCCTCCTCCCCATCAACTGCGCATGCACCAATAGCTGCGCATGCCCCAGATGGATAGTCAAGAAGCACAATCTTTGCCTTTTTATTAAAATCAAACAAATATTGTCACTATTTTAGAAATAGGTTCACATAGAAAACATCATTTCACACCATAATTCCTATAAAAAGAAATTAAGTGATTTCCCCCCGAAGAAATTTTCCCCTGATTTTGTTGAGCGTGCCTCTCTATTGGTAGTGCTTGATAAGGCATGTTTCTACTGTGGCTCCATTTGGTTCCCACAGACATTGCTCTACCATCTTTTCAAACAGTTCGTGGTAACGAACTGTAGTAAGGAGCGACCCGGCTCAATAGAAACCAAAACTCTAAAAAATGGAATTTTGATACCAATAGCTACATCAAAAGAATCGCATTTTAATGCTGATTTTAAATATAAAAGTTTCATCAAGTTTAGTCTTACGCATCAAAAGCTACGAGCCTGAGAAAATTTGCATTTTTTTCAGAAAATAGGGGGAAACACCCCCTAAAAGTCATAGAATCTTAACGAAAATTACACCATCAGATTCAGCGTATCAGAGAACCCTACTGTAGAAGTTTCAAGCTCCTATCTACAAAAATGTGGAATTTTGTATTTTTGCCAGAAGGCAGATCACGGATGCGTGTTTATTTGTTAGTTGTTTTTTTTTGTTTTTTTTTTTTCCCCAGGGGTGATCGTATCGACCCAGTTGTCCTAGAATGTTGCGAGAGGGCTCATTATAGCGGAAATGAAAAGTTCTAGTGGCCTTTTCAAGTGACTAAAAAATTGGAGGTCACCTAGGCCCCCTCCCACGCTAAATATTTTCCCAAAGTCAACGGATCGAAATTCTGAGATAGCCATTTTATTCAACGTAGTCGAAAAACCTTATAACTATGTCTTTGGAGACGACTTACTCCTCCACAGTCCCCGTGGGAGGGGCTACAAGTTACAAACTTTGACCAGTGCTTACATATAGTAATGGTTATCGGGAAGTGTACAGGCGTTTTCGGGAGGATTTACTAGCATTATTTAAAAAAAAACAATGAAAAAATAAATATGAAAAAGTTTTTTCAGCTGGAAGTAAGGAGCAGCATTAAAACTTAAAACGAACAGAAATTATTACCCATACGAGGGGCTCACTTCCTCCTAATACCTCGCTCTTTATTCTAAAGTATTTTTAGTAATGTCAACTATTTATTCTACGGCTTTTGTGATTCAGGGGTCATTCTTAACGAATTGGGACAAAATTTAAGATTTGGTGTAAAGAGAGAGGTACTGACGAGGGGGTGAACCCTCTCATATGTGTAATAAAAACATGAGAATAAAAAATTCTTTACGTAAGCTAATTTATAAGTTATGTATATCTTTTACTAATAAAAAGATTCGTAAAAAATTAAAAGTTCTAGTTGCCTTTTTAATTAAACAAAAAATTGGATGGCAACTAGGCTTCCTCCCCGCTCTTTTTTTCTCAAAATCATTCGATCAAAATTTTGAGAAAGCCATTTAGCCAAAAAAAAAAAATATGCGAATTCCTCTGCGGAGAGCCAAAATCAAAACATGTATTGATTCAAAAACATTCAGAAATGAAATAAAAGACAAGTTTTTTCAACTGAAAGTAAGGAGCGACATTAAAACTTAAAACGAACAGAAATTACTTCGTATATGAAAGGGGCTGCTTCCTCATCAACGCCCCGCTCTTTACGTTAAAGTTTTTTACTGTTTTAAAAAGAAGAGTTGAGAGAAAGAGTCAAACTTTAGCGTAAAGAGCGGGGCGTTGATGAGGAAGCAGCCCCTTTCATATACGAAGTAATTTCTGTTCGTTTTAAGTTTTAATGTCGCTCCTTACTTTCAGTTGAAAAAACTTGTTTTTTTTATTTAATATGAATTAAGGACAATTATGTCTAAAGTATAAAGGAGGTAACAAAACGTCGTGCGTAGCTCTTACTCCCCCACAGTTCCCGTGGAAGGGGCTGCAAGTTCCAAATTTTGACATGTGTTTGCATATAGTAATGGTTATTGGGAAGTGTATAGACGTTTTCAGGGGGATTTTTTGGTTGGGAGGGGGGTTGAGAAGAGGGGGTTATGTGGGGGAAACTTTCCATGGAGAAATTTTTCATGGGGGAAGTGCTGCGCCCCATAAAGGGGGCGCAGCATTTCCTACCATTATTTAAAAAAACAATGACAAAATAAATATGAAAAAATTTTCAACTGGAAGTAAGGAGTAGCATTAAAACTTAAAACCAACAGAAATATTACGCATATAAGGGGTTCACCTCCTCTTAATACCTCACTCTTTACCCTACAGTATTTTTAGTAATTTCCTTTGTGATTACAGTATTTTAGTTCCTTTGTGATTCAGGGGACAAAATTTAAGCTTTAGTGTAAAGAGCGAGGTATTGACGAGTGGGCGAACCCTCTCATATACGTAATAAAAACATACGAATATAGAAGTTTGTTACGTAAGCTAATTCGTAAGTTACGTATATCTTTTACTAATGAAAACGTTCGTAAAAAACTAAAAGTTCTAGTTGCCTTTTTAAGTACCCAAAAATTGGAGGGCAACTGTGCCTCCTCCCCCTCCTTTTTTCTCAAAATCACTCGATCAAAATTATTGGAAAGCCATTTAGCCAAATAAACAAATATGCAAATTTCGCTTTAATTATTCATCAGCGGAGAGCCGAAATCAAAACATGGATTAACTAAAAAAAGTTCAGATATTAAATAATGAAATTTTTTTTTTTTACTGAAAGTAAGTAGCGACATTAAAACTTAAAATAAACAGAAATTACCCCATATATGAAAGGGGCTGTTCCCTCTTCAACGCCCTGCTCTTTACGCTAAAGTTTTTACTGTTTTAAAAAGTAGAATTGAGAGAAAAAGTCAAACTTTAGCGCAAAGAGCAAGGCGTTGAAGAGGGAACAGCCCCTTTCATATACGGGGTAATTTCTGTTCGTTTTAAGTTTTAATGTCACTCCTTACTTTCAGTTAAAAAAAAACCTTTTTTTTTTATTAATACTAATGAAAAATAACAAATCATGATGATAAAATAATACTTGAGTAACAAAATTATGAAAAGCCAGCCTAACGTAACCTACCCCTCCCACCTCTAATTTACAAATATATAGGCCAAATTATACAAGTCCAGTGCATTCTAAGTTCAATGCATTGTATCATCCATCACATGTTTTTGTAGCTGTGAAACCGGTTTTCTGAGATGTAACCTAAGCGTAATTCTTGAATGTGTTTCCAATTACCGACAAGTACCAGGAATGATAAACGTTTCTTCCCATATATCGGTAAGAATATCCGGAGAATATTTGGAGAGAATGTGTAAAACTGTAATCATTTCAATAATTTTGGCTTACAATCGACGTTTTCGTCTTTAAAATCTTTGTTATTGGCTCTCAACTAGGCTATAAAGCAATAGCTAAAATTCTCAGGCCTTAAAACATTATCATGCTATTGTTGGTAAGATTTGCGAATTTCTATGTGCAGAATAACTCTTTTCCCGTTATGTAATCAGATATTTTCTTTGAAAATTGTGCAGTTTAACAATAGGATGCTCAATTGAAGTATAATATTTCTGATGGGGTACATCACATTGGCACACATTGAATAGGATTATTCGGGTCTGACAGGTTTTGTTCCATCTTTTGTTTCAAAATCTCTCTACTCGTCTGCTTTCTTGAATTTTTTTTTCTCTTCTATTTTCTTTCTTGTGTGCTGTCGGAACAATAAAGCTTCCAAATATGCCTCCCCAGTATACCATAGCAGCAGTGGTGAACAAGATTAGAATATTGGAAGCGACGGTGATGACGGTGGTCAAGCATGGTTCTGAAGCATGGGCGCTCCGAAAAACAGAGGGGGATTTGCTAGATGTTTTCCAGAGAAATTGTCTAAAGACTATTTTGGGTGCCCGACTGACTGACTGCATCTCAAATAGTGTAAAATTTTTTTTGGCCTAATCCCGCTTTGTAGAAATATAATAAGAGAAAGGTTGAGATGGCTAGAATACGTCCTGGGGATGAAGGGTGACAGAATGCCAAAGTTCGTCCTTCTCGGCTAACTTTTTAGGACTAAACAAAAAGAAGTTAGTCCCCGAATACGGCAGGATGAGGAAATACAGACTTAGGGAAATGGGAACTTCTTGGGAGGGTGTAAAGAGGGAGGCTTTGAACAGATTGGGATGGAGAAAAAACGTGCGTAGCTGTGTTGGCCTCAGCCGGCTTGGTGTTGCAGTGAGGTTTCAGTAATTGTGGCGCCAATTCACGGGAGGGGGGTAAGTTTTTTTTTCAATGGAAGTGCCAAAAAGCCGTTTTTCAATGAAAATACCTGAAAAATATTTTTTTTCAGAGTCTAGGCAGGAGCAAACAATCTTGGAGTAGGGGACACCCCCCCGTCCGGGATACAGCCTTGCTTCAGAATGATCTTGTTTAATATTACTGCCGTTGTCTCCTTTTTGTTTGTCTGGGAAGTAGAACTTAAAATTTTCATATATATGGTTGCAGCAGTTATTTTTTTGCTAAATTAGCAATTGAGGTTTGTTATGTTTTATTTTGTCCTTAGGACTTTAATCCATGTGTTGTTTTTACTCTTTATTTATTTTGTGCATTGAAGGTACTGCATTGGTCGAATGTATTGATCGATATCCGTGCACATTTATCGTTTCTTTTTTTCTGACTGCAATTATCTGCGTTTTTTCTTCTCCGCAATTTTTTTTAATTTTGTCATGAATAGCCAGTACAGTCTAAAAAATAATTCATTAGTAAATCGAACGATTTCTAAATTACTTTCGAAATGATTAGTGTCCTCCTGATCAGTTTTGCCGGAAAATAAGCCAGGACGGTTCCGTTTGTCGTCGTCCAAGTCCAAGAAGGAATCTTCATCCCAAAACCCAGAAAACGATTTTTCTTCCCTCCGCTAAACCTTTGTATCCAACGTATAGCAAGAAAAGAACCAATTTGACGCTAAAAATATTTAATTCACTCATTTTTTATTTACAATTTGCTTATTATTGCCCGTAGTTGGTGTTAGTTTAAGGCCTATTTACAATGTAATTCTACTAATAGAGGGATTTAGCTTGCGCAAAGTTGAGCCGAGGGGTCGCTATCTCTCAGAAATCGTGTACACCAGATAGCACGTGCCAAACGTGGCGAATTGTGCCAAGCGTCTTGCAATTTTGCCAAGGGTTGTGGAACTGTGCGGCATACGCGGCGTTCCGTGATGTCCATCAGGTGACGGGAAGTCAGCTCTCCATCAACTGGAGCCAATCAGAATTTTTTTTTTTTTTCTTTTTTTTTTTTTTTTTTTTTTTTTTTTTTTTTTTTTTTTTTTTTTTAGCCAATCAGAAAATTTAGCCAAAAAATTGAGGGGCTTAGACCTCGATGTTTGTAAAATCTCCTTGTGAATGGGTCTTAAGAATTGCGATAACATATGAAATGCCAACAGTTTATGTGTCCTTTATTGCATGGCCAAGCGAATTGTTTTTCGCTGTTCAGTTTTTTAAGACAATTTTTTTCCTCTTGAATAACCATATCTGAAATATCTATTGTCATCCTTCTACAATCATTAAATTACTCTAGTAAAACGATAAATTTGTACAAAAGGAAAATGGCCGATTTATCCTAAGTTTTGAAAAAATGACCCAACCCAGAAAATGTTAGAATCTGAAAAAATTTTGGGTTTGAAAATATATTTTTGGTTTAGGACCCGTCCCCCACTGACATTTTGGTATTAAGCAAATTCTTTTTTCTCTTGATGTTTTCTATAAAAACAACCGTGTTTATTCTGTTGTCCTTTTCTTTATCAGATTGAACAATTTCAACGGTCCATTTGTCTAAGTGTTCTCTATGACAAATGGATATTGATATTTCAGCAAATGAGGTGTAATAATTGAACTAAATTAAAGACAGGAAACTATTTTTACCTGTGAATATTTCTGACGGATGTCAAGAGCTTTCGGGTGCTAATTTTGGAAATTGGAGTACCTCCTAGTTATCCAGACCTCCTGGGATTTGAATCCGAAAATTTTTCTGTGGCTTTGTTGTTTGTGTGATAATGTACTATTCTTACCTCAGAACTTCAGCTCCGCCTTTACCTATGGAAGAACTCAGCACCAAGAAGGAGTTGACGGAAGTTCCTCCGATGTGCTGTTGCGACGATATATTCCCATTTCGCCTGAAAGGGGGACGTGGAGGTACTGCAAATGGTTCTGCTAGGTGCGTCAGATGGCATTTCTAGATCTATCCTGAGTCGGGATTCCTGTTTTTGTATTTGCTACTGCGGATATCCATTCTTAGAACGTCGGCGGGTCACTATGACATTTGTAACAGTTGGTCTTCTTGCGAAATGTTGGATTTGCTATACTCTGAAACCAGTCGATATTCAGAGCATTGTTTTCAGGCCAACCCCATCCAACACGGGTTGTGCGGATTACCATTTTGAGTGCCGTGTTCAACACGGGCGAATGCCTTTTCAGAACTTATGTTCAACCATGATATTCTGGCGCATTACAATTTTGAGGAACCCGTGTCCAGTACGCTTGGAACCCGTAAGATGAAAACGCTTTAAAGTTTTACTCGGTTGAACACGGAGAACCTAAAATTTTTTTTTATTGAACCCACTCAAAACACGCTCCAAACCCGGTGCCTGAAAACACAACTCAGGATTCTTTGAAAAAAATGTAGTATACGTTGTCACGCACACTTTGTGCGTAATTAAATAATTTTACCCCTGCATCCGCAAGTCTAGAGGGATAACCTTGTTATTTTATCGATTTTTTTTGTTCAATTGAAATACCAGAAAGTGTGTTTTTCGATGAAAACACTAAGATAGGTGTTTTTTAATGAGAATACCAACAAAAATATTTTTCAAATTTAGAGACCCCCCCCCCCCCAATTTACGTACGTGTCCAGCTTAGCCATTAATCAAAAACGTCACAAGTATTTAACGTACCACTGTATCATACATCACACAGCCATGTTTTTTTTGTTGCTATTTTTCTTTGGGCAAAAAACCAGTCGAAAAGGTTGGGAAATTCCCAAATTAATTTTTTTTTTTTCAAAATTTCAACATCAACTTTTAAATGTAGCAGCTATGATCCAACCGAGGTTTTGTATCTAAAATAGCATGATTTCTAGAGTATTCCTGGTTATGCTACTTTCCTGTACAACGTTTAGCTCCGTAAAAAAAAAAAAAAAAAAAAAAAAAAAAAGCTTCGAGGAATATTGACAAACAGGGTAACGGACCCACGCAGGAGTTTATTTTGGAGGCTGCCCAATATTCAGGGGTGGGGTACGTTCGAAAAAAAGTGCTGATATAATTAGTAGGAAAATATAGAAAAATATTATCAGAGTATTCCTAAAATGTATTGATTTCGGGAATGTTGACAAGGCTAGAGGCCCCCTTCCATGTGTATGTACATGGAGGGAATAAACTGTTGGTTTTGATTATATTATGCTGGCCATTAGGTGGAGGAAATGGGTATTTGTGCATTATCCCAAATACACTCAAAAAGTTAGCTCTGTTTAGTCTGAGTAAAACCGGCTTTTCTCTCCCATTCGGTTATAATTCATTTAGTCTCAATGAGAAAAACTACGATGCAGGTATAGTTGAATTAAATATTTATATATAGAGAGTTAGTTAGGTATTTAATATAATGCGTTCTGGTTGGCCTGCTTTTTATAATTCTTTGTCGTGGTTTCCATAATTTTGATACTAAAGTATTATATTTTCGTCATATTTTGGTATATTTCGTTCTGATTAACCGAACTTCACTTCTTGAGTGTATTCGGGATAATACAGAAGTACCGGGAAATGTTACCTTTCTGTCTGTTTGCTTTTACTTTTGTGGTCAATTAGTTAGGATGTGTTTGAATATATTTAAAAATGAGGATGTTAATTCGACCAAAAGGGAAAAAACTGTATTTTTCACAATCTACCTTGGACTTTAGATAACTGAACAGTAACCAGAGTCGAACTTGAGGGATTGCAACTTGGGATAAATTTTAAATTCGCCATTACTTGTCCAAAAAGCTGGTTTTTACCACAATTCTTGAATTTGCTATGGCAGGGTTTAGATATCTGCTCATCCCCCCTCGTCGTCTTCTATATTACACTTTATGTGTTATAGTACATATAGTATATATATGTTTTATTCAATGCCGTGTTCAAAGGTTAGGAGCATTGAGTTTGAACCCCCCTCCCACGGAATTTTTTGTCTTATTAGTAAAAATATAACAAACATGCATGTAAACACATTTTTGATGCACTTTTTAAAGTTTTGTTTGTATCCTTCATCCACCGAAAAAATACCTCCTCCGAAAAAAACCCTGGATACGCACCTGGTTATGGGTATATATATGTTGTATCTGTTTATAAAAGCCTACGTGTAATGTAATTAATTGTGCGTAGCAATGATAGAATAAAATTCAACCACAACCGCCACGGGAAATTTTAGAAATAATAGTTCTGTCCTTATTACTTTATTGGATGGCCTTCTTCGAAAAATGATTTTTAAGGTCTGTGACACCGGATGAAATTTAACCTTTGATTGCGTAAAATGAAGACGAGTCGTAAATTACTTCTTTGTTTTAAATACAAAGCAACTATTAATTTTAATTTATACGGTTTGTGAGTAATTTCTACAAAATTAAAGAGTATATTACAATAGACCTTTTAGCACTTACATGGGAGGAAAGCTAGTGCATCTCGCAATGGGTAGTATCCAGGATTTTGCTCGGAGTGGGGGGGGGAGAAAACTTTACAAACGCATGACATATGTGTTTAAGCATTTTTATTAAGTTTCTACGAGTCAGACAGACATTTTTTGGGGGGTGAGGAGTTGAAACCCCCTGACCCCTCTCTTGAATACGGTCTTGACCTCGCACCTCAGAAATGTCCCTTCACCACTATATGTAGCAACGCTATGTAAAATTTTGCCCTTTTTGTTGGACAGAAATCAATCTTTTAATTTTTTTTGTCAAGCGGTATTTTCTTGATGAATAGATAGTCAAACGTTAACCTTATTTCGACCTCTGTCTGTCATCACACTTATTTTGAGTTATGCCTCAATCATACCAAACTCAAACCTGTTGAAAAAAAATATCAAGATTTATGAACGATCGAGGGGTTACTCCCTCTCTGAAATCACATACACCAGGTGGCGTTTGCTATTTGTAACAGGATTGTGCCAAGGGTTTTGGGGGCTTTGCCAAGGGTGGCGGAACCGTGTCAAGCGTGGCGGATCTATGTGAAACACATGGCGCTCCAAGATGCACACCAGGCGGAGGAAAGTCGATAACCTCGCTGTTGATTATTCAATTTTTTTTAACATCAGTTTTGTGCAATAAAAGAAAAAAAATTAATGGCTTTTAGTAGGTTAGAAAAGCCTGGGTCAGGATTAATTTTTTCCCAATCATTGTCAATCATATCATGTTTTTTTTAGATTTATCATACTAGATTTATTAACTCATGCTAAGGTCACATTTTTTTTAGATTTATCATACAGATAGAGAAACTGCAGCTCCAAGGTCACTTCTAAAAATATTTTGCGTAAATTGTCCCACTAGCTTCTGAAAAATATGCTCCTCCAGATTTTGGAAATAATGTTTTTTTGCATCTTTATTGAAACAATCCCTTAAAAATCTTTGCCCGGCCAGTCCAGGGTTTAGGCTTCGATAAATTTAAGAAAAATGCTTATTTTAAGCTGGGGGTTGATGTTTCTATACTTTCTAGACTCGGACCTTGATTGATGCAGTAAAAATTGACAGCGAGCCATATTAAAACAAAACCTATAATTCCAGTCCAAGTATTTTAATTTAAACTATTCATTGCGTGTTTAGATTGTATGTTTTTTTTCGATTAAAATTACATCTTTCGGGCAAGGCATTGTAAAAATTCCATCAGGCAATCTTCTGCTATGTGCAATAATAAGGTTATTACCAAAACTCATTTTTGAACTAGTTCTAAATTGTCCATCGTTAAAACAGTAAAAGAAAAGATAATTATAAAGACTAGCAACATACCATCGAGTAATTGATGCGCTGGAAAATCTGAGATAAAAATCATTATTATTCTTTCTGTTATTCTTTTGAATATTCTTTAATTGTCCCATTATTGTGTTATGGTTGCAGAGGTGGCTGTAGCCAACTAACCTCACTAAACCTCACTAAATACAAACTAAAAAACGAAAATAATGAGTTTCCAAATGAACTATTTAGTCGAAAGAAATTCGCAAATTCCATCTGTCATTCAGGTCCGTTAAACTTCATAGTAATTTTGACAATCTGAACAGATTTGTAGCCTATCTCTTTAACTTAGAATTAATTTAATGGCGAAAATGAAATTTGGAAATTTTGAAGAAGAGCCCGAAACTCCCTGAAAATAGTAGCCAACCGAAAAAAGCTCCTCATTAGAATATCCGTGGGCCAGGACCGTAGCTACACCATTTTTATTGGGGGAGAGGGGAGACAAGAGGGGTCAGTATCCGGATAGTCAAGGCGTGGGCTATATAATATTTTTTCTCAAAATTATTGGGGAAACAACTGCCCCTCCTTGCATCCCTTCGAAACGACGCCCCTGTTGTGAGCTAGAGCCATAACTATGATAACTCGTATTTATCGTTATTAGCAGTGACGTGTACCTAGGGGGCTGCTGAAAGGCCATTGGGACATGAATAAGGGGCAGATTTAAAAGCCAATGTTTAATATAAGCTTAACATTACTCAGACGAAATGGAATGACTTGATCGGTCTATCCAACCAATTTAGAATAATACCTTTCAAATGCTAATTTTTGCGGTAGAATTTTTTTTTAGTAAAGCAGTTTTGTTTTTTTTTGTATTTACCCATATTGTTCAGGGTTAAGATGTTTTCTTTTTAATGTGCTATATTAAGGCCACGTTAATAATATTTACTTAAAGCATATGATATTTTAGAGATCTCTCTAATACTTGAACTGAAGCAACAGTTTAGACAGGAACTATGTTGAAAATAAATGTAATCAGATTTCCTCTCTAATGTACGTTGTGTAGCAAAGCTACTAAGAATGTCTTATTATACATTATTGGTAAGTATCCGCAAATCTTAGCCAATCACTAGTATGAAACAATCAAGTGGTGTTTTGCGCTGGGTACCTGAAGACAAGCCTGCAGTCATTGTTTACAATCAGTAGGTTTCCGTCTTGCTAA